>NW_010420623.1:75598-103087 GCF_000710305.1 Buceros rhinoceros silvestris | reverse complement strand
TGCATGGAAAAAAGTAACTTCCAGCCCAATTCTCTCTTTTCATATCTCTGCACGGCCTAAACTCATTGCTCCCTGCCCCAAAGGAACAGCATTTATCCCTCTTCAGCAGGTAGTTTCTGGCTTCTGTAAGGACATAGGACATAAGGACAGCAAATCCCAGTGAGGACACCGGGACAAAGGCAGTCATGTTTAAACTGTAAATAAAGGATCTTCCACGTGCCACCTGCATCCGCTATTTTGATGACATTTTTAGGAAGCACCACATGGCCAAGAATTTCACCCACACATTGCTTGTGTTTGGTCAAGATCAAACTAGAGCCGTAGACATGCAACACAAAGTCCTGGTCTGAGCTGTATTAGCATTATTGCAGCTGGCTGAATTAATTCTTTAAAGATCAAAGCTGACCAATCTACTTCTCCTTGATGATTCAGATGTATAATTTCTTGCTGATTGTCCTTGCTTTCAGCTCCCTGTTCTTGGTGGCTGTGAGTTCGCAGGCTGCGTCTGTGTATTAAAATGTCAAGAGAAGAAAATTGGCTTCAGAAGAAAGGATTATGCAGAGCTACCAGGTAGGGACAAGCAGGGTATTTGGGAAGTGGACCTTTTGCAAACAGTAGATCTGAAGGAAACAACCTGGTAGGGCTGTAACTAATCGGCCATTCCGCACCCTGCCTGTTCCATGTTCCTGGTTCCTGCTTGCTCAAGGTAAATCTGGAAAAAGTCTTGATATCCCCTGAGTGCTTTTTAATGGTTTGTCTTACTCTGCTTTTAAATCAAACTAACCTGAAGCACGAGGAAGCACTCAGCACAGAATGGGAGCATCCATTCAGCCACTGGAGGTTCCCTAGCCACTGCGTTTCCAGTTACTTTCCCACTTATATCAGAACAGTTTTCTGTGTGGACAATACATAAGTGTTATGTTTCCCCGATAAAAGATGGTGTATTTATATAGCTTGATTCATATACAGGAGGCTGTTTCAAACTCTATGGACTTTAATAAACCTCAAAACAGAACCAAACAATAACTATGAGTAATAAATCCTGCATTAAACCTCAAACATTTGGGCACAACTTGAGTGATGAAAGGCTCTCGAAAACACTGAGGGTTAAGAAGTAAAGTGATAGCATCCTTCATGTTGTTCTCTTAAAAAGCCTGGTAAAACTGACAAAGGTTGATTTAGTGGTACACATTGCTGGCTTGCAAATCTTCAGAGATATACAGCAGCCATAAACCCACTTTAAATGGACAGGTAAACTGGGTTTGCAGCTGCCTTGAGCTGCTGAGACTATTGATGAATCAAAGCCAGAATTTATAATATGCTCTGCAGGGTGGCCCACTTGGGCTACTTAGGATGAAGAGAGAGAGGGGGGAGTGAACTGATCAAGTCAAGTTCCTTCAGTGAAGTCTTCTCCAAGCAGAAACTGTCAGTCACATGATTTCACCTAACATATATCCATTTCAATCAATTTGAATGCAAATGAGCATTACTATGTGGCTTAATAAATGTCCAAGGGAGAGGAAATACCACTTGGAAATGTCATTACCATTTCTCAGCAAAATTTGACATCTTTGTTCACCTTCACATGAAAAAGAAAAAAGCCTCACCAGCTCAAATTTTAGCAGTCATGTAGGTTCAGACACACTCAGGTTTTGGGCCAGATCATAGTCCACAGCATGGAAACGCACTTTGACACTGGAGACCTCTGAAGGGATTGCTGCCTGGAGAAGGCCAGTCTGTCCTTCAAGCAGCCCAATATGGCAATATTGACTAATTTCATTAGAAGACACCCTGCCTGGTATCTAGTCTCCTCTGTACTTGGAGAATGTCCTCCTTTGCTACATCTACACAGCCAACAACAAACAGCCATTTATGTATACTCACGTGGTACATCCCAAGGCATACAACCTGTACCCTCAGTTTCATGTTGTATAAAAATAGCCTTGGTGCCATACGGCTGTTGCATTATTTTCAATATTTTCTACTGAAGTAACCACACAAAATAATATTTATTCCTTTGGGCTACCGTGGTGCCCTGTGTCTGCTTGCTCTAGGAACAGAAACTATAGTGAGCCACTTGGGGAACCATGGACCTTATCCTCCTCTGAGTATCAAGGATGCGCATGTGCCTGGAATTTATATCAAGAGTCATTGTTTAGAAACAGCTACTTTGGGCACTTTCACTTAAACATCTTAAACAAGAGCTGCTCAGTCTGGCTCCATGTCTCTGCTTAGCATGTGGCACTCACCATTACAGGCGATAACATTTCCGCAGACCTTAGAACACGTAACTTACTTCTGCATGCACCTGAAGATGTCATTTCCCAGCTGACTCACTTCCAGTCATGACAAACCTTTCATGTTATAATTTTATTGCTACCCAAACAGTTCCAGACACATTGCCAACAGCAAGGTTGTGCTGCTTGCTGATGGGTAGCAGTGCAGAAGCAGAAATTGCCACCTGGGGACAGGGGTTGTTGAAAAGCTCTTGGTGTTCTAGGAGCCACCATCTGAGGCTGCGTGTAGGTATCATGAACCTACATGCCTTTCTGCCTTTCCTAGTCAGCATGTCAGTGTCCCCAGAATCCTGGGCTAGAATTTCTCCTTGAGTGTGAGGTAAGCACAGACCTCTTCCCTTGGAGCAGGTATGCATGTTGGTGGGGGCAGAAGTGGGTGAGGAGCTCTCCTTCACGAATCCTCACATGATATTTGCTTCCAGATGGATTTCCTTGAGAGTTAAGTGAGTCACAGTGCTGGAGCATCACTCCTTTCTGCTTTCCAAGGAGACATCCTCACAGGAGTGGAGTCAGAGCAGGTCCAGGCATTTTCCTTATCACTGTCTATAGGTCAAATCTAGTTTTTTATTCGAGGGAACCCACGCAGAGCTGGTTTTCTGTAGCTTTCCCTTGGAACAATTTATTTGGTCACATACATTGTATTTAATACAACACAAACAAAAACTGCTTTATATTTAACTTCACATAGGGGATGCCAGGTAATACTGGGATTATTCTATAAATGTTGAAATAGCTTTGTTCTTGGCAGCTCAGAAAATCTCTAAGGAAACATATTATTTAGCCTAGTAGGAGATATATTCATATTTTTTATGTGAGAAAATTATTGTAAGTGATCATTTGTAATAATATAATGCTGTAAATGGTCTATTTCACTTTAGAGAAACAAAATCAGTAAAGTCTCATTGTCTTCCTGATATATTCCTCATTTATGTTCTCAGCCCTGAAACCTATTTTTTACAAGTACAGAGATGTGTCTATGCAAATTAATTTGTAGGACCATGATAATAAATTGAATAGAAACAGAATTAGAGGAGCATTACAGAGAGGACAGAGCAAGAACTTAAGGACAGTTTCCCGTTTGTGACCCAACTGATTAGAGACCCAGGGCTTCAGGGTGGGCTGAGTTATGAGAGGAAAGCACTGATGGAGTTGCTTGCTGCTTTGGTGTAATCCTGTTGCCTTACAAAATGTGCATGCAGCCCTATTTTGTAGAGGCAGCAAGAATCCAAAAGGAGGAAGCAGCTCCTTTGCTCTCGGCTTTAAGTGCTGTTTCTGCTTATACGCACCTCAAAAACCCTTTCTTAGCTATGCTGTAGGACTTGTTTACAGCAGTTCTGTGTCCTTCGTGTCTGGGTGTTCTTGTTTCCTTGTTGGATTTTCCAGTCATTCTCAGAATCCAAGGAAGGCACAACCTTTCGCATAGCAATTTTCAGTGGAGCCTCTCCACCAATACAGTCTTTGCTTTTCAACTAGTGTCAGTATCTTTGATTTGGAGGTGCCTATTGGCTTCTCACACCTATCTCAAATGAAGAAGAGGTTGTTATCCCTCTGTGTAATGTGATTACCCGGTCACTAAAGGGACTAACAGAGGCATATCAAAGTCTACACTTATCAAATAGCTAGAAAGAGAGAAAGAAAGATTTATAAGTGCCCTGAAGAAATTTATTTTGAAAAAGGATTTAGGGACTGGAGTTTTCAGAGTATACTGTTCACATATGCAGCAAGTAACAATAGTGAACAGACCCTGGTGGTTTCAACTGAACAATCTGAAATAGACAGTCTTGCTACTGCAACCAAACCCTGTCAGTTCAGTGTGTAGGTCTGTCTGCACAGGCTGCCTCCACCTTCTGCCGACAGCAGTGAGCAGAGGGGAGGCCTCCAAGGGGTCAGAAACTGCTGGAGAAAGCTGTGCTGCCTAGTCTGGTCTTTCATAAGTAGGAAGGCAGTCCCACTTCCCAAAGCCATTTGAATATTACGTTTTTTTAGTTGTTTCCTGATGTGCTTGTAGCTATTCCCAGGTGATGACCTCCTTAATTGCAATTTGCCTCATTTTAACTGAAGCTTTGTAGCGCTTCTGTCTTTGTAGAGTAAAAGTCCTGCTTGGAGTTAGCACACTGGTGACTTGCTGTACTAGACACCCACAGGTAAAACCTTCTCCTCTAGGGCCAGCAAATAGAAAGAATATGTTCTCAATCACTGGAAACCACAGAAAATTGAAAGATTGTATCAATTTATACAGAAATTTTTCTTTTAGATGACACATAGTTGCATTCCATCTGCTTGTTTTCTATAGCATTTATATCTACTAAGGCACAGAACTTTTCCTAAATAGGTAAGAAATACCGAAGTGCCCAGTAAATAAATTTTTCCACAATATGGCTAAAGAGCAAGATAATGTGTACCACATGCCAGATTCTTCCACAGGGCTCCCATGGATTCGATGAATCACCCTATTACTGTGCTTGCTTAGTTCTCACAGTCTGATTCTGAATGTTTTGGTGATGTTAAGCCTGGAGAAAGATGTAAACAGACGTCAAAAGCCCCCAACCCTAGACTCAGTAAGCGTGACAACTTTTAGACAGAAAGTAACTCTCTTTGTCTTGTGTAGATTACTGTGCAAATACAAGTCATTTTAAAGACACCTACAGAGAGGAAGCGGTAGGCAAGAAGGCATCTGGGCTTGCTTTTGCATCAGAAAGCCAGGCAAAGCTTTGTAGTTCCAGGATGTCCAGGAGGTTAAAAGCCAATAATAGACACAGCCTAAAAATCCTTTTCCTCTTTACTGATCCAGAGGAACCCACTCAACCTCATCTCCACTAAGGAGCGTGCCATCCTGCCATGTATAGCAAACCATCCCTGTGTTTCCTATGTGAAAATTTAGCACATCCTTGGAGACCGGACGAAAAAATATTTATCGGAATGTTTCAGCAGTGTTTGGGCACCATATTGCCATCACATGCTGTCACATCAGAGATGAAATTGCATCTCTTGCTCAGTCCCGTGTTTCCCAAATAATGTTGAGAGCGCACGGGCAACTAACATCAGGGTGACAATGCTGAAGGAGCTCTGAGAGGAGGGCAAACCCCACACTCCTGGCGATCTGTATGGATGTCATAACATTCTTCTGCTGGGAGCTGGACTAAGCTAGATGTCTGTCTGGCAAGAGGCTTCTCTTTCTCATCAACTCTCCCTCAGGCCAGCTATACCTGCCGCATTCTCATAGGGAAGTGCCCAAAGAAGGGAAAGTCAGGGAAGAACCTGCCTGCAACCTCAGGTGCATTTTAAAATCTGAGAATATGATATATGGCAAGGACTGGGAAGGCACAGGTACTTTACATCCTATTCTAGTGCAGAAGCACGTGAATACCGCAACATGCCATTGTAAAAGAAGCAGAGCTGAAAATAAGTACTCATTTTACATGGACACACATCCATCTGCACATGCACAGATACCTGCTCAACTAAGACTACCAGCTTTTCTAAATAAGTGAGTTAAAAGCTGTGTTTTCATGATCTGAATCATTACTACTTACATCAGCCTGGTCTTGATAACTGTGTGTAGGTCATTGCAAACTTGGGCAATCTGCTGAAGATGAACAAGGCTGTGAAACCTTTAGCCTGCAGTTTGGCAATGCATCAGTGTTGTTGTATCTCTTAGCTCAAAGGAGATGTCCTGCCAGCTCTCAGATCCGTTGAGTAGAAAGGGCATAGGGTAGCAGTGGAGATTTCTTCATTTTGTAGCCTTGTATTTTGTCAATAGCATTTATATTTTCATATTGTTCTGGTGAAGTCTCCTGAAACTATTCCTCTGGCTGCACGTTGCCCTGGTCTCTATCCCCACAGTCCCAGCTGTATTTCAAGCGAGGTTGACAGGGCATGTGGCCCCGTGTGCCAACCCTCCTACATGGACTCCAGCTTGCTCTGTGCATCTGCCTGGACTTTAATCCCAGCCTCCCACCAAGCAAGGCCTGCCAGGAGGGAGAGAGGATGGTGTGTTGCATGCACAGTGCCTGGAGGAAATCAAATGACAGCTGCAAAAATCTAGGGATGGGGGGAGGTTTCTAATGTAACAATGAAAGGCTTTTAAGATCTCCCACCCTGTAATTTAACTGCATTATTATTATTTACAATACCCATTTATTTTCAGTTTGATCTTTAGTGAGATTGAGACTAAGTGTGGAAAGAGAGGAGACTAAGGCGATGTCTGGCTAAGCATGGACTGGAGGCCAAGAAAGCAGCTTGCCCGGGGGATGCTGGCTGAGCAGAGCTGAAGTCCAGGTTAACCAGATGGCAGCTACAATCCTTCTGTCAGCTGCGAGTCAGGAGGGAGCTGGGCTAATGTGCTCCTCCAGTGGACGTAGGCTGATGATGGCTTCATCCATGGTGATTAGAAGTGATTAGAAGAGACTGGTCTTACAATAAAGAATTGAGTATCTAATCTGAAAAATTGCAAGAGGTGCCACAGATCTCCAGCCTAGCTCTGCACAGAGGGACAAGGTGCTACTCATTTTTATTTAAAGCTCCTAGGTGGACAAACATGCTCCTTCTGTGGCTCACCAAAATGCAACAGAGCAGGTCAAAACCCCTTTTTCCTTTCTGTGTACTCAGCTAATTTGCTTAAATTGCATTGGTGTTTTTAAGTTCCCTGTAGCAATTGTTTCATTTCTGCTCAAAAGAAGTTACAAATTTACCTTTGTCACTGGCTTAAGTAAATAGATTAATTCAAAAAGGAAAAGAGCATCTAAGTGCGATCCATTTCAGCCACTTGTGATACCCCTCCTGCTTGTCACAGGACCTTTTTGTATTCCATGTCAGATGGCTTCACAGTGTTCACTGTTCAGGCGCCCAGGAGAAGAGGTTTGGGGATAATACCTTTGTAACAGGATCTACCCAGATCACACGTTATCAGTCTGCCTTTTTACCTGTGAAGCTCCTGAAGGCTCCTCAGGGCTAACCTCTGATACACTATAAATAATACTTAAAAAAAATAGTAGCAATAAACTAGAAATTACGGAAAGATCTTAGATATTCCACTATCATAAGCAACAGATATGATGGCTCCTGGAGCAGTCTGAGTGACAAGATCCTCTACTATCCCAGTGTTTATACTTCTAGGCTTTTAATTATTACTTGGTATGACTTGTTGAATGCTGATAGTTTACTTAACTCTGCCTTAATCCTCCACTGAACTGAACAGAAATTTCTGATTGGTATCTGTCTGAGATTTCTCCAGCAGTGCTGCTTACTCTTGTTGTGTAGTTTAAAGGGAGGCTGAATGTTGCTCTTAGATGAATTGTTTAATTATGGTTAATTTTTAGTAACTATTTTGCACTGAGTCTGAAGGGCACAGACAAACAAAACAGTAATTCTGCTGAATTTTCTAGACCTCAGACTAGGTCTTACTTTAGTTCAGATTTTTGTCTTCTCTTTTCACTCCTTTTGTGGTTGCTTGCAGAGGCTGCTGACTAAGCAAATGGTCAACTTCTTACTACTTATACAAGGAGACTGCACCAATGACTGGACAGCTGTAGGGGTAGATGTCCTGAAGCAATGCATAATTTGGAAGAAAAAACAGAATGAGAAGCAGAAGAAGCTTAGAGACCTGCGCTGGTCTGAACATCATGATTCAGGATCCTGTGTTTTATGCTTCACTGCCCACCAAGTGAATAATGCCTTTCACTCAGCTGCTCTTGTGTTAAATCAGTCAGTGCTCTGTCACATTTAGAAGATGGTAGCATTGAAGAAGAGGTGAAAAAGTGAGTTTCTATCTGCCCATATTTCCCATCTACAGGTGCCTATGTAGGTGCTATAGCATAATCCCTAGGTTTTTCTTTCTACTAAATGTCACAAACTACCTTGAAAATGAAAAATAAATACATGAACTGTCTTTACAACAAGAAATGGCTACTCTGAATGCTGGAGGGACCTCCTAAAGTCTTGCAGTGTTGTGCAAGGCAGGTCTGGTTTTACACTGGGAACATTGAACCTAAACCTTTTGGGCACTTTTTCTCTTGTAAGGGAAAAGTTATGCTGCTCGCTCAGTGCACCTGAGACCTAAGAACATACAGTATTTATCTTGGCATACTCGCAGTTCAGCTCGTTCTCAGATCCTAGCAATAGACGTCAATTTGACATTTCACAACTCAGATCAAACACAACACCATAATGAGGGTTATGTTTTGCCAAAAGGAAACAAGTCTTCCCAGTGGGTGTGATTTACTTCCCGCACAAATGCAGGACTGAGTACTGTGGAATACACAGCTCCAATTTTGATCAGCCAGAAAAGAGAGCCTTTATCACGATGCCTCAGCCTGCTTTCAGGACGTCATAGGAGTTTGACAGATTGTTTTCTGTCAATGACTCTGGAGGGCATCGTAGGAAAAATCAACTCAGGCATTTCTAAATTTGATGTGGATTATTAGGAATCAGCAGTTGTCTCAGCTCTTACAAAACCCCTGACTTTTATTAGCTGGGCTTCTGCTTAGGAATTTTGCCAATGGCATGGTCCAGGAAATGCATGTGGAAAGTTAATTTCAGCCTGAGTGTGCAATAGTTTGCAGTTTTCCTGCTAGTTGGGCTAAATGTAAGGAATTAATTTTAAAGCAGATTCCGTGAAACGTTTCTTTTCCTTAACGCTATAAAGTGCAAAATCAGCTTTAAATATTATTTAATTCTTTAAAATACATAAAATAAGCTGTGAAATTGCTCCATATAATTTTAAAATTAACGAAAATGTCTTTGTTCTTGGAATTTTCTTTTATGCAATACAGTGCTACTGTAACAGCACTATTTTTAATTTAGACTGTGATTAAATACAATTACAGTGTACAGATGACAGAGTTTATAAATCCCAATATGATTCCTTGGGCACTTCTTTTCTGCTCAATTATATTTCTTGTGGCTTCTGCTATGCAGAAATCCCGGTTCCTCGGATTAGAGATGCTCAAGTCATTTCTTGGTCAATATAGGATTCACTTTTGAGCATGTCCTCTTGCACATGTGACCTACTGGAAAAAGATCAGGCAGGCCTGTGAACTTGTCCTTTCTACATCTTGCAACACCTCACATAGCACTTCCTATGGAAAAGGGTATCCTGCAGTAGGATCTAGGCTCATCCTTCCCCCTCTGGATGGGGAATCCATTCTGGATTCTTGTATGCATTGCACACTGTGCTGTGTACACAACTGGCTAAAAATTATAGCCTTGTAGAGAAGGAGGAGTAAGTTATAATAGGCACTGTACTGTTACTGCCTTTTTTCTTAAAACAGTCTATTTATTCTGACATATCCTACAAAGAGAGACTGGCTGATTATAGGTCTTATTGCCAACCACAGTTACTTATTAATTCAAAGAAACCTGATAATAGGACCAGCCCAGTCCAATTGAACTTAATGCTTTTTTTGCTGGTAGCTTCAAGGAGAAGAACATGGTCCTTACGGTCTTCAAAGCAAAGACAAGTTAAAAAAAAAAGACAATGAACAAATTCTGTCATCAGTACCTTGACTAATCAGGTTCTTACCACATAGTTCAACTATTAAAAATAGAGCCATATCATTTAAAATTTGCACTTAAAAATAAAACCAAAGCAGAAAGAAACCCACACATTATTGTTGTGACCAACCCCCATTCCTTTTGTCACCCATAAAGCCAAATGTTTCTTGCAAAAGAGGTGCTTGCAAAATGGGTGTGTGCCTATTTCATAGACAAAATCCTTCATCTCCTCCTGATAATCAGGTAATTACACAAATGAAATGAGAAATGTATGCATAATAATTATTCTTCGTTTGACAATACATATGTATTGGTACAATGTATTCTTCCCCATCCAGATATATGCCAGGTTGCTCAATGTCTCTGGTTTGGAAGTGTGGCCCTGTAGATATTTGTGGTGTTTATCTCTGTGTTTCCAAATTTGGAGAATTTAGAAAGCAGTTCAATCATCACCATTCCTTTGAGCATTTTTTCATAAAGGTAATTACAAGGTTAGTATCACTTCCTTATCAGATAATGGAAGAAACATATACAAGTTCAAAATGCAAGCTTTTTAAACCTACAGTTATGAGAGGGAGGTAAGTGTGGTAAGCTGTTGGTCTGGTGGATGACATTTGTTCACTCTTCTGGGAAGAACAAATCAAGCAAAGGATTCTGTTACATGGGAAATATGGGTATGATTTACACCAATGAGGAAAGTAAATATGATGCTTATGTCTCTTTCTCAGAACTGTCTTAAGTAATGTTTCATAACCAGAATACATGTGCTAGCCAACTCAGAAATGTGCATTGAGGTTTAACTTCCCTCAGACAACCTACACATGAAGTGCTCATTTACTCATTAGTTGTCACTGCTGGTGGGGTCATTACCATGGCAACAACCTTTCTACTGGCATAACTGTTGCTGACTATTGAGTCATTTGTGTCTCTATAAAATAATACAATGAAGATCCTATTTATGTGAGATGGTGATGAAGCTCTAATAGTTTGTTTATAAAATATTTTGCCATGGCCATTATGTTTTGAGTTGGAAGGGGCATTTAAAGGTCATCGAGTCCAACCCCTTTGCAGTGAGCAGGGACATCTTGCACTAGATCAGGTTGCCCAGAGTCCTGTCCAACCTGACTTTGAATGTTTCCAGGGATGAGGCATTTACCACCTCTCTGGGCAACCTGTGCCAGTGTTTCACAACCCTCATCGTAAAAAAATTCTTCCTTATATCTAGTTTAAATCTACCTTTTTTTAGCTTAAAACTATTACCCCCTGTCCTGTTGCAACAGGCATTACAGTCAATGTAAATTTCCCTATAAGTTGTGTCACAATTTTTGATAACATCTTTTAAGACACTTTATTATTATGATGGCATCTACACCCACAAATGGAAAAGGTCCCAGGGAATCGCCCAAACACAAAAGCTACAATGTTTGCCCTTGTGATCCTCCAGTTGGAAAGAGCAAACAGTATGTGCACTCTCTGGGAGGAGATTTCATGAGTATGACAAAAAAACCCAAAAAACCAAAAAACGAGGAAAAATGTTAACTAAGGATGTTTATAAATACTGATAAGAATGTAAAGCCACGTTTTCAAAAGAAGAAATGGAAGCGAATGGCTACATGGTCAAGAGAGTACTGTAGCAGATACTGTAAGTTTAGTTCCAGCGCTTCCAAATTTAGATACTCAACTTTGAATTTATATTGTTGGAGTACAGTTCTGTGTGCAATTATTTGCAGTTTGATATATTTTGGCAGTATATTCCATGTTATAACAAGTGGTCTTTTCCTGTGCCAAGCCATCCCTAAATTAGACTTGAATAAACTGGCAAATTATGTCATCTGGAAGTAATGGAGGATGTGGTGGATCTGGATTCCTAACCTGCATTCCCTTGGCTATTTGTACCTTTCGACATCAGTAGTGGGAATTTCAAATGCAAGCTGTCCTTGGCAGTAGGAGTAGTGAGCTGAAGGAGGCCAAAGCATTCAGCAAAGCACAATTCAGAGACACTGGTGTTTGTACTTTCCCAATCCCTGCTGCTTCCCTGGCCCTTCATACTCTGTAGGACAGCAAGAAATTGTTGGCTATCTGGGAAAGAGGTATAAGTCTTTCATGTCAGCATAAAAATTCACACTGCTAAATTATCAGAGGGCTCAGTTGCACTGTACTTGTTTCATATACCTGGAGGTAACTTTTTGCATGCTGCTCTTCAGACAATGTTGCTTCACATGCTTCTGTATTTTTGGAGCCTCGAAACCAATGACTACATTTAAGAGAGCTGTGCGATGGGGGATATTTCACCAGTCTCATCCAGCTCCGCTTTTGAGCTCCACTTCTTTCTGCAGGAAAAGCACTGAATAAATCTAAGTCGTTAGTGACTGGAGAGAGGAGAGACTGCCTGAAAACACTGAACAGATCTGTAGGCTGAGTGAGAAGTGGTAAGAGAAGAGAAAAACTCAGCTGAGAGGGTTTGAGCTTCCTCAAACTTCACATTACTTAGACAATTAACAGAGGAGTAGAGAGAAATAAGGACCAAGGAATGATGTATATAAGTGTCTAACATTCCTGACTGTAATTATTTTATGTGGCCCTTTCAAGGGTTTTAAAATGAGAGAATGATGCATTGTTGACCTATTGAAGAGTAACGTTTCTTAGGCCCACGAAGGACTCAAAGGTGCTTTACCTGTATTTTTCAGTACCGGCTCTATTTACAATTCTATAGATTCCCACTAAATACTGTTCAAAATTCAACTCTAATTTTTCTAGGAAGGGAAAATGCTTGGGCTTTGTACACCTGTTCACAGTAACGATCTCTGTGCTTTAAAACAAATGGAATCATTTTCAGGGTTTCATGGGCTTTAGCCTTCAACAGCTACAAATAATCTAATTATTTAGCCACTCCGAGTGCTGGATGATTTAAGAATTAAAGAGACAATTAGAATCTGTTACAGTAATTAGAATCTATTTTAAACCAATCGCCTGTGGCATTACGCTGTCTAGTGAAAAAAAGCTTCTGGCTAAATCCTCTTCTCCTAAATGCAAACCCAAATGTTAGTACCACTATTTTTTTAAATAAAATCCTTGCTTTTTCATACGGTTTTAAAATACTTTATATATCATCAAATCCAGTGGAAGGAAGACCACTGATTGACTGGTCTTTCATCAGTCTGATCCAGTGGTAGGTGTTCCTGCACATGGCAGGGGGGTTAGAATAGATGATCTTTAGAAGTCCCTTCCAACCCAAACCATTCTGTGATTCACTGAGCTCAGTGTGCAGGGATGGTCCTAAAGACTAAGAGAAAGATGGAAATTGAGAACAAGGCAGCAAACATTATTACACCACATGAATTCATGGAATTCATTGAATATTGTGGTCTGACCACCTATTTCTCCAAGAGGATGTTGGAGCGCTAGAAAAAAATCAGAGAAAGGTAAGAAGATGACCTAGGCATGGGATACTGCCACTCAGACAGAGCCTGTATAGATTGGGACTCAGCCTGGCAAAGCAGTCATTGAAGGGGGCTGTGTAAGAGGATGGACTAAGGATTTTGTCAGTGAGGGAGCTATTGAGGGTCTCTGATTGGCAAGTTTCCCCCTTCTTCCCCTGCTAAAAGGAACTTTTACACAGGGGAACATGACATCTTCCATTTCTTTCTCTGGCTTTTTATCCTTTGTCTTGTACATCACAAAAGTTCACAGGGCACCAGTACGGCTGCAGACCGAAGGAGCAAGGGGAAGCCAAAGGATATCTGAGGCTTGAGAAACCTTGAGAAACTTCCACATCTCCAAATTTGTCAGTGAGGTGGCAGCCACACCTTGCACTGCCGAGAGCGCACTCTGCCCAACACTGGCTTTGTCTGTGCTAGCTGTAGCGATGTGAAAATGCAGAGTTAAATAATTTATAGCCCTGCCATTCTAAGTAGCAGTGAGAGTCTGGAGACTGGTAAATGATACATAGAGCACCTCTTTGTTCAGAAACCATTTCCTATTAGTAAATTATGTAGAAAGCACCTCGTTCTTTAGAAACCATTTCCTATCTATTCTGAGTTAGATCGTGGCAGATCAGGAGGACAGGGTCAACGAGTGTCTGACAGCAAATTGCATGGGTGAACTGGGATCTCTCAATGTTCCTTATAATGCTGGCATTTTTCTTTATTCTACTAGTATAGGAATATGCCATGGTGCAAACTCAGACCAGCCTGGCAGTGACTAGCGCAGCACCTTCTTTATAGGTTGCTGTGCATTTACTTCGCTGACTGTCCTCTGGAGCACATCACATTTGCCAGAGCTCATTCATGACACAGTTGCCAGTCTGGGAACAGACATGTTCTCCTTCAACTCATCTCCCCATGGCCCTTGCCTCCACAGGACTAGCAAACCAAGTCAGCACCACTTCATTCCCGCACACCTCAGTATGCTTGCCTGAAGTAATTTGTATCTCTTTAACCTACTTGCCATTTTGATGACATGTGATGTGTGAATGAGATGGAGTTTACCCTATCAACCCACCTATTTTCGTCACATCCTCCGTCCCTTTACATGTGTCGTTATCCAGCTGCAGTAACACAGGGCTCTATCCTCTTCACTCACACCACACTCAAGTGCTTTCCAATAAAATAAGGAGTGGTATTCTTCAGAGTTATATAAATAGCAAACATGTTGCTATCACTTGCCATAGTAATAGCAAGAAGCATCTGTGGCTCATCTGATCACAGTTAAAAGAAAATTCCCTAGAGAGCGTACAAGGTGTTTTTACAATGCAGAAGTTGTTATCAGTTATTACTGCAAAGAATAGTCCTAACTTTTGAAATTAAATATCAAGATATCAAAGAATTAAATCCTCTTGCTACAGGACATAAACGATGTTCTAACTAATAGGACTTAAATAATTTTTTTTTCTGGATTAATTTTAATGGTGAGCTAATTCAGGTACTCTGGTAGTGAGTCACTGACTAAGAAAAGATGCTGAGCATCATGGACCACTGGTTTGTCCCTGGAATGGTCATTCTGATCATTCTGTGAATTTATCTGTGTTTAAAAAGGACAGTAATTTCGTACACACTAAGCACAGGCACCACACACAAATGCAGACAAACACAGTATGTACAAATTCAAGGAATGCTTCACTTTTTTATGTCAGATGGATAATGCACTGCACTTAGCAGTGTCCAAGATTGGAAAAACTGGATGAAGTAATAGATTTCCCACTTTTGATAAAAAAAAGAGACTGGAGAGATGTAAGTTATGGCTTATCTAATCTAAACGCAGACATCTACATCTGGGCTGCTTTAAGCTTCCATTATAGTTGAGAGCTAGATATTCTTAGGGTAGAGTTCACCTGGTCTGTGCTAGACATCTGCCTTGGATCAGCTGAATGCATCCCAGAGCCACACATGATGCTTCTGAACCTCACCAGCATCAGGTCTTGCAGGATGCAGAACTGCCCTCCTGTTGAGAGAAGGGCAGCAATTTCTTGCTGCACAGCAGAAGGTACAGCTATTTTAAGTCACGAGAACAGTAGATTGGTTTATCTCAGCCTCTGGGCCAGGATCAAAAGGGAGGCCAGGAGATGATTCAGAGCAGCAGCAGTGTTAGGCATCATCCCCTTTTCTTCCCCTCAGAAGAATGGTAATGGATTACAGTTACCACTTGCAATAATTTGTAGTAGTCAGGGAAGTGGCTAATTCCCTTTGATTGCTGGAAGCAGTCATCTCTTCCAGGGCAAGAAGAAATCGCTGAATAAGTGAGCTGCCGATGCTCAAGGGGTCTACAAAACCAGATGAGCTGAAATGAAACTGTGCTTTCAACACGTTTGAGAACCACCATCCCAGGTGTGTGAGGAAATCCCTGATGTCATCAGACACCAAGCCCTTTCCACCTTCCTCACCATGAAACTGCTCTGAATTGAGGGTGCAGCCACCATGGGAATGGAGGGGTGGCACTCCCATGCCTAATTTCAAGACTCTGGGTTTTGCCAATGCAAAGAGAGTTTCATCTGGGGAGTCATTCAGGGTACCTATTTTAGGCTGCAACTCTGAATGGTCCTGTGGGGAAATGTCTCTCACGTACGGTGTACTCAGAGTATGCAATGCCTCCTAAATAAATAGGATACCTAAAATACCCTACCCTACATACCAAAAGAGGCAGTAAGATCTGCCCATAGGAAACATCTCTCAGTATATTACCCAAATAAGAAGTTGGGAACAACTGACTCGATAAATCAGGGAAATCTTTTTTTCAGCTGAGATCAGTTTTTCTTTTCAGATGTTAAGGTAATGATGGATAATCAATATGGGAAATAAAAACATCTTTAAAACACACTGGAACCCAGTAGTCCTATCAGTGATGTATGTTCTTTCGGTGACAGTCCTGCTCAGTTTGCCTTCATTTCGTATTACCATTGTTGAATCCCATTGCACAATTAATTACAATTACGTTGCAGCACTTCTTAGACTGTGGCAAGCAAAATATTGCAGGTGGAGAATACAGTTTGAGACCCAAAGGCTAGAAATCTGCAATTACGTGGTGAAATATTGCCTCACTTACCAACTGATATGGTCCAAACTGCGATTATTTTTGCAAAAGCCTTAGTTCTTGAGTTAAATCGGCTGTGATGGATGGGGTTTCGAATGGCAATATAGCGATCCAATGAGATGGCGCAGAGGTGCATGATGGAGGCAGTAGAGAAAAGCACATCCAGGTAGATCCAAACAGCACAGAGCTTTGTAGGTAGAGGCCATGTGTATCCTGCACAAGAGAAAGCTGACATCAGCTAAGAATGTGACATAAGAACGTAACATCTTCTGTTGTGACACAAAAGTCTTAGTGCATATATCCTAGTAGAAACTGGTAGTGATAACCTTCAACAGAAGCTGCCTGACTGCTTTAAGAAACATTTTACAGTTGCTTGTAACCTTCTAACTCTAGCTTTTCAGATTAACTCTCTTGCTTTACCAGCTACAAACAGCTTATGGTTTTTTCTTTTTAGTTCTATTTGCATAATGCTAATGCTTGATGTTATAATTAACCATTTGTGACCATATGGAAAGAGAGGCAATTTTGTCATTGTAAACCTGCAAGTCCTCAATTTTGTTTTAGATTTTTTTATTCATGTGATAACTTTATCTGCATTATTAACACCTGCTGATATGCAAAGACGCCTAAATTCTGAATCTGAAACTCTAGGTTTAGTGGCAGCTGGAGAAAGAAATGTATGTTGTTGCATAGCAGTGACATTTATCTCACCTGTCTTTAGGCACCTATCACACACTTAAATAAGGATAATACCTGTAACAATGACTAGTCAGTGAATATTGATAGGCTCCTCCAGTGACAGAAATCCAAAGCAAATGTGTTAGTGTTTACCAATATCCAGCCTACATCTTCTTTGCTGCAAATTAAGCTTTCCCTTTTTACTTGTTCTTTCCACTAGCCGTGAAGAATAATTGATTGCTGTCCTTTCTAGAAGCTATTGGAAGATGACTATCATATCTTGTCTAGTTCTTTCTTTTTCTCTTCCAGACTAAGTAAAGCAAATTCCTTTATCTTCTGCTCACAGATGATGCTTCTAAAACTTTTGTACTTCTTGTTTCTCTGCCCTGGAATCTATTTAATTTATCCACATCTTACTTATCATTCAGAGACCAAAACAAGACTCCTGTTTTTGCAAGGGCCTCCTGACTCCTAAGTGAAATAATACAGGATTGCTTTATGGGCCTTGCAGGGAATGTCCTTCAGTACACAATGTGGCATGATGAGTGCATTTTGTATAAAACTATCATACTAGTGACACATGCTTAGCTTATGATCTGTTCTGACAGCCAGAAGTTGTTCAGCACTCCTGAAGCTTGGACAAGTTTCCCCAGCAGTTGTTGGTTTGTTATCTTTTTCGTAAGTGGGTATCTCTGTATTTATCCTCACTGAAGGTTATTTGTTCGTTTCGGACCTTCTCTTCAGGGGTCCAGCTGTTTGTTGTTGATTTTGATCCTGTACCTCTGAGTGCTTGTAACCTCTCCCAGCTTGGTGCTTTTGGAAAGCTGTGTAAGCTCACGCTCTATACACTACCCAAGTTGCTAGGAGCAGTACTTAGCAGACCCAAGTTAAGCAGAGCCCTGCAGGACCCCCATTCAGAGGCCCTTCTAGTCCTGCAGGGAACCACTAATAACTCCTTGGAGCAAGTTTTGCAGTTAGCCATGTCCTTATCTTGTGGCGATTTAATTTAGAGCATATTACCTGAGCTGCCCATGACAGTGCACCACGGGGCAATGCCAAAGCTAGTATTGTGAGAACAGGCCAGTATTTTGGGGAGTGCCTGCCTACTTTGGAGATACAGTACAAGGTTTGCAATAGCAGGAACAGAGGGAGAGGCAGAGGAGCAAGGTCTGTGCCTAATTAAATTTAGCCTCAGTAAGCCCTGAGGAGACCTATTTCTCGGTGCTCTTGAACTGCTGAAATATGGGCTGACCCTGACAAGCTATACAGCAGTAATGCATATGTTTTATCTTGTTTTCTGGTCTTCGGATGGGGAATCCAATCTCTGGAGTGTGTTACATGAGGGCTGGCTTTCAGGGACATGTCTTCCCAGCAGTGTCTCTCTGTCAGGCCAGGCTGGTTTACACAGGGAAAAGCAATAAAGAATTTTTTACATATGACAACATGCATCTGTTCTCTTGCTTTAGTGGCCTTTGGGAACACATTTGTCGTATCCTTCTAGACCTCTTGTCCTTGCTCTAAACCCTGACTGTGCAGAAGTAAAACAGCATCCATCAGATAAGCTAACTTGCAGACTACAGGGCCAAGAAAGGGGAAACTACATGAGAGGAGCCAACTGTAGATGCAATAAGAGTTAAGAAGGGTGTAGAAAACATCTTCAAGGCAGGTCTTGGGATAGTATATGTGGCACATGGTGCTGGGCAGCTTTGCCTTGCACTGTGCTCTGGACACTGTCTTATTCACCCCTCCACATATCCAAGGGGAAACAAACCAAATCAAACCAAAACATGGCTGTAATTCAAAGATTGAGTAGTCAGGGAAAGTTTTACAACCTCCAGGAATTCACGTGGTCCATGGGAGCTCATGAGGTTCAGGAGCTCATACCAGGGAGTCCCGTCCAAGGGACAGGCTTGTGCATCTGTGCATTTTCAGGTCGAAAGGCAGATAGAGGTCGGGTAGATGAGATAAGATTTTCTTCCTGATATAGCCAGATAGTAGTATCCAGGAGATGAGACTTGCTTTCTCACAAGGCCTTTCAGGCAAGGAGGCAAACAATCCAAGCTGGCTGTGATGACTGGGCTGCTGCTTTTTGGTAACAAGTGATATGGAGAAAGGCTAAGGAAATGCTGTATCAAGGAGAGAGGAGAGGAGAGGAGAGTTCATAGGCACGGACAGTTGCTGAGGAGACCTTGTGCGCCATCCTGCCATGGTGGAAGCACATCAGCTGAGGCCATGACGGTCAGGAGCCCTTCGAAATGCTTGTCCTTCCACTGCAGGAGGGAGTTACAGAGCATCTGCCAATAACTCAAACAGCTTCTTCATGCTGGCATGGGGCAAGTCTCTGAGGCAGGAGAAACAGGCATATGGCACCCGATGCATTTTTGGGTGGGAACTAGTGCTGTTCAACTCAGAATTTTCTGCTCTGTGGGCACATCTACCTTGGTAGGTGTCTTTTTTTTTCAGTGGAGGCTTATGCTGTTGGGTTGATGGAGATGCCAGCCTAGCCCAAACGGTGCAGGCTTGGAAGCACAGGCTTGTGGTGGTGTGGGCAGAGTACTCGACTGGGAATTGTCCGCAAGAGCTCTAAAGCTCTTGAGCAGGAAATCATCTCTCTTTTGAGCAGAACAGCCACAAACCTCTTCAAGATGCTGCAGGGTAGGTGGTGGAGCACCCTTGTTCCACAGCCTTGCAGGTAACCTGTCAGAACAAGGCGAATGCAAAGGCCCCCAGTTTGGGCTCAGGACTGTCCACACAGGTGGTGTGGCTGATGTTGGCTGCATCTGGGCAACTAAGGCTGAGCAAATGCTCCTGTGTAAGGGGAGGTTTTGCTCTGCACTATCACTGGTCAGCTTGGAGGCTGACCGTGCAAAGACGGCTCTTCTGGTACCTGCATGCACCATCAGATGATTTTTCACCCCAGGGTACCCTCCAAAGCCCTCCCCTTCCTGACCTTGCAAAGGAGAAAGCAGGGAGAGCGGGAGGCAAAGGCTGCACACACCCTCCCCTGAGGCTTTCGGTGCCCCGCTGCTTCGTGCCAGCGATCGCAAAGGAAGGTGACGCAGCCACTCCCCAGGACGAGGATTTGGGCTCCGCTGCGTGCAGGACATCCATCCCTCATCCCGACCTCCACATCGCTTCCGAGCCGCCGAGTTCAGGCTCCTCTTTCCTGGGCAGCGGAGCCTGGCCAGCAGGAGTCCCTGTTGCATGTCTCAGGGAACCACGCAGGATTTAAAAAGGTTTTGCTAATCATCTTACGCATTGGACGATTTCTGCTCCCGTGGCTCTCTTTTACGCTGTCTCTCACACCGAAGGCGACTGCATCACTAATACAATAAATCACAATGTTACACCCTCTCTGACGCCAAATACAGTTTGCAAATGCTGCCGAGGGCATTCTGTGTAGGAATACTGAAACCAGGAAATAAACTCCTAGTTTTCTGGATTAAATCTCTCTTAAGTTGCAGGCTCATGCTTGGACCTTTTGTCCCAAAATATTGAAGCAATAGAAATGTTTGCAAACAACCTCAGTTTCCTCCTGACGTTGCTGGCTTCTCCTTGAACTGTAACAATTCAAATGTGGCACTGGAAATCTTCATTTCTTGCAGTTTAGGGATTATAAAAGCCTGACAGTATTGGCACTGAACACACAGGCTGCTGCTTTTTACTACATGAGCTGTGCTGCAAGTGATTTTGGTGAAAACAAGAAGATCTGCTATTGATCACCTGCAAGGTTATGAACTGTGAGTCATTATTCACTTAATTCTTAAATAACTTAAGAAATCATAGCTTTGCATTTGTAAATGTTACTAAAAACTAGGCAGAATTAGTTCCCATCATTTTTTTTTTTTTTTTGACTCCTGCAATATTTACTCCAGCATTTGCTGGTAAGTAGCAGTCTAAGCAGGGTATTGATGTTAAAACAATTATTTACGTTTGTATTACTTCATTAAAAAAAAAAATTGAAGGGCTTGCCCGCTTAAGGTAGTCATTAGTGCTTCTGTACATATATGCAGAGCACAGTAACTGGCAGGACCCTACATTCTCACTATGAATATTGAAAATTATGAGCCAGGGGAGAAAAAAATGAAAGAGTAGGGAGAACAAAGCACCTTCACATACACTTCATGCACAACTGAGTAATAAACTGATGTTCTGAACTGTGTTTAAAATGCCTGTAACTAGAACTATAAAGTAGGAAAATATTCAAGTACTTAACCTATTCTTACACCCACTAACCAATCACATATATTTCAACTTGTATGGAGTGATCACAATTACTTGTGGTAAGAGAATGAAACAATACTAACAGCAGCATGTCCATGTAACGTTTAAGGCTTCTCAATACATGCAGTAGGTTACACAGCTAATACTCACCGTACAGTATGGTTAACATTGACACAGGCATGACAAGGAAACCCAGCAGCATGTCAGCTATTGCAAGTGACATTAGAAAATAGTTAGTGGCATTCTGTAGTTTTTTCTCCAGTGACACGGCCATGATGACAAGAATATTTCCAGCAATGGTTAAAACAATCACTATCACTGTCAGCAAAGCTGGCCAGTTTTTCTGTGAAAGCTGAAACAGGGAAGAGTAGCATGCTGGACTCAGGTTACTTTCACAGGAAAGATTGGTGAGGTTTTCAGAGTCCACGGTCAAGTTAAAGAGATGCGATATATTAATCTCTCCAGCTCCATAAACATTTCTGTAGAGTCTTCTCTCATGATTTGTTTGTATTAAGGAGTTTGCAGTTGGGTTCACAGGACTCTCCGCATCACAAAGAATATCCATTGCTGAGTCTGAAACCGGTAAGATAAATAGTGAAAAATAGACAATTATCACCCTTTGTCACCATCAGGTTTTGTATTCCTCAGCTGTCCATGCCAGAAGTTGAGGGAGCACAATCTTTTGTCGACTGTGTTTTTGCTGCTAGCATGATGTAGAAAAAGATGCCAGAAATACTCCGAAAGCTGAAATGTCTTGTTTTCAGTTCCACAGGAAGTCCAGTCTTGGCATACATTGAAAATCCAGCTGAAAAGTAAAACCAAGCTGTAGGACAGAGAATGTGGACTTGAGGCTTTAGTGAGCAAAAATGTTGGAGAAATGAAAGAGAAAAAAACTTTTGCAACCACTAGGACTCCCCTCTGGAGCTACATCTTATTGCTATTGGTAACTGTAATCACACAATTTTAAACACAGCAGTATTAAAATAGCTTGCTATACAAAACAGCAGAGCACTCGCTTCCCTATTAAGAAAGTTGATTAAAGATTCCATCCAGCATCTTTCTCTTGAAATTAGATATGCTCTTATTTATAGTTCATCTTCCATAATATGCCTGATAGTCTCTGACTTCTGTTGCATTTCAGTATCATTTTCAGCCTCATATCAGAGATTATACTGATTTTTATAGCTAATTGTACCTTCTGGTCCAGCCTAGCTTCAGAATGGAAATTAAACAACTAGACACTATGATTAAAAAAAATGGAAGACTTACATTGTACTTCAGAGCCCACTCTCAAACTGCGGTTAGGTGCACTTTGTACCCTGATTTACCGTATTCTTCACTGTGTTTAGCCAGTTTTGTGCCCTTTTTCTTCAGCTTCCTCCAAGATGGTGGTATTTGGAATAGTTTTTTTGACTTCTAAACTGCACACTTGAGTGAATCCAGTTCCTGTGCTGCGAGGCTTGCTCTTTTCTTCTGAATGATAGGCTGCTTGCCGACTCTTTCCTTGTGCATTTCCCCGCCCCAGGGCAAGCTATATTTAAAGTAATGATAATATCAGAGCCCTTCCAGAAGTGACACAAAAGAAAGCACACACACACGAAAAAGCAGCCAGCACGGAGGAATTTCTGATTTCAGCAGCAATGGAATTTCTTGCTTGCTGTCTTGTTCGGTTTGTCAGACCTCCCACTATCTGGTTGTCATAAACTGAGAGGTAGCAACGGCAGAGGAGGGCAGGGGAGGGCAGACCAAAGAGGGTCTTATTGGTAAACCAGCAGCTTTTGCAATGTGTACGTGGAAGATCCTCTTCTTGGGTGCTTTTTCTGGTCACACTTTTCATTTGCAGAGGCTGGTGTGCAAACACAGCTGCATGCAGTTACGGTGTTTGACAGGATGCAGGCTTAAAAGAGACAAAACCTAAGGCTCGCGACAGCAGATAGTCGTGAAAAATCTAAGTGTGAAGGTTTTTCCATGTAGAGGGAAAATGATGCCTGCCTTAAAAGGAAGGAGTAACATTCAGTCCCCTTCAGTTTGAACTCCAGGTCTGTGCTGACGTGTTAATCAAATAGGCAATAGATATTTTTAAAAACTTGAAGTCACTCTGATGTCATGCTCATTTGTCAGGAAGTGGACGTAATAATTAAACCCAGCAGCCTGTCCCAAGCAAATGTCCCAAATGAAGCAGATCAGTAAAGCAAAATGGTATACAGTAGAGGGGGGAACAAAACAGCCTCCCACCGCTTTTGCCTTGTACCTCTGCTGCCAGGACACAAATGAAGCAGTAGCCAACTCTTCAATTTATCACCTACCACAAAACCTACTCCCAGATTTTCTGAGGCTTACAGTTGACAGAATTTCGACTGAGTCAGTCTGCTGCTCCACTGCCCATGTTGAAATATATTGCAGATTTCCCTCATGTAGAGGACATTGGCTTTAAATAGGCAGGGTCGGGCAGTTTGCAGTGAGAACTCAGAGAGCTGTGAGTATCACCAGGCACTAGTGGGTCGTGGTGGGCCCACGGGAGCCGCAGTGTGCTGCCATAGCTCAGCTCTACGTGCAGCACTGCTAACCCCACTGCAATTCCCAGGGGGCTGCAAATTACTAAATTACTAAAGCTCAGCTGATGTGTGCTAATCTCTTCAGGGTCAAAACCTTACCAAAGTGAGTCTCAGAGCCACCACCAAAGCCCATCCAGATCACTGAGGCGCTGTTACAGAAAGCCTTTTCAGTAAAGTTCCTTTGGAGACACTTTTCCTCCCAGCTGAGCCCCGACCAACAGCTGTCCTGACAGAGCAGCCAGGCAGTAGCTCCTATTGATACCAGTGTGGGAGGTGGAAGTGAGTCATCCCAGTGCTTAAGTTTTGCAATCCCGTAGGTGAGGCCAGAAGACTATCAGGCAACACAAGCTGGTAAAAAAGGCTGATAATGCTGAATTTAGCAACAAATGTTTCAGCCCCTGCAGTCCCGTCCAGGAGCCAGTTTCATCAAACAGAGCTATGCACCTTTCTCCTACTCTAAGGATGGGATGGAGGTTTTGGACCTGATCTTCTTCTCTTCTAAATGCATATACTAACAAACAGGCTTTGTGTAAAAGGTTTGTGAATCCTGATTTCACATCTGCAGCTCCCTGTAGACCTGAAGCAGATGCCTAAAGGACCTTTCTGCTCCTTAGAGAGTAGTTTTACCTCCAATGACTCACTTAAGACCACAGTTGTGTTCTGGACATCAGGAACATGAAAGGTAAGTGCAAACACCTTTACAGGTAGAGTCACAAATTCTTCAGATAGCCGCTCTATCATTTCCTTTGGTCTAGCTGTAGACACATCACCACAAGGACTGAGTGCCTTCTGAACACTTCTCTGTCCCCCTGAAAACTATTTGACATGAGTGAAACTGAGGCACAAGTGGATGAAATGTCTTTTTTAGGTTTGCACATGAAACATGGATGAATCAGAAACCACTTTTGCGTAGCCTAGTATGTCAGAAACACATCTGTGATCCTATGATGTTTTGGATGTGTTACAGAGCACAAGGATATTGTATTATTTATCTTAGGATTTTTTTTGATGGCAAAAACCACCTCTCCCACCTGCCCCCAAGAATCTAAAAATGGCTTCCCTTCCATATAGTATCATTAAGGGGTCAAGCAGCAAAGAAATATCCAACCTTTCTGTGCTGAACCCAGTGAAAGGAGAGTACCAGGGCTTCCACAGGTGCTCTCATCTCTCTGCAAAACTGAGCATGCAGCTCTGCCTTTAGAGAACAGTGAGGTACAAATCTTAGATGATTAGTAATGTCTAAAGCCAGCCTTGACCATTGCTTTTCCTAAAGGTGAGTAGCTCTGGAAAACTCTAAGTCCCACAGTCTTCCATTTTTAAACAAACAAGCTAGCACTCAGATAGCAACGGAGCCTCGCACACATTGCGGTGACCTGCAGTCTCAGGCAGTGTGTCTGCACTAAAAACAGACAGATGCAGTCTGTCCCAGTCTATGTAAATTAAGTGAAATTTTAGCTTAAAATGGTGATAATGTGGTCTGCATTAGACATAAAGTGTTCTTTAGAAACACAGCTGGCACGGGAACAGCCTACATACTGCTTTTTTAATTTCTGGAATGCATCAATATATCAGATTCGTGACAGCCCCTCCTCTGTTCCCTAGCTCTGCTTGGAAATGTTGTAGGACATTAATCTGTCTTCTTGGGCAGGGTTTCTATGCTTGGCATGGTGCACATACTGCTTCCTAGAAATGCTGCTGCTTTTCAACAATTTTGTCTGAAAGAGGAGAAGTAAAAAACCCTAGTTTACGTAACTCGAATTGGGTGTTCTCAGGATTATTTTAGATATAAAAATCCCCAGTTTCTGAATTTGCCATTGCCCTCCTTGATGTTTTGAGTGGATTGTGTAAGTATATATGAGTAAGTATATAAACTGCAGAGGTTAGTTGTTCACTCCAACATCTAAAATTAAGTCAAGCAGAATGTGAATAATTCACGTTGTGGTTGAGACTGCTGGTTTTTGGTATCCCTGTTTACTTTTATCAGGGGCTGTTGGAACAGTTAATACTGTGGTGTCTCAAGACGTGAATCAGAGCCTAGATACTACAAACTAGAACAAATGACTAAACAGTGCTGCTCTCTTTCTGACACATGCTCTGTTTCATTCATCCATGAGTTTTGGAAAGACGCGCAGTGTTCCTGGTGATTTGTAGGGTGTCCTTTCTAACCACATGTTATTCTTTCAGGATCTGCAAGTTCCTCTGCATACTTACAGTCCCAACAAGGGGTTAGAACCTGGAGCACCTTAAGGCACTTCTTTTATCTGCCTAAACAACTTGTGCACTAAGGTAAATAATATTGCACCTGTGACTGCTTTTAAGGTTGATAAGATTCCAGTTATTCTAGTGTGATTCCGATGGAACTCAATGGAATTGCTGTGGCATAGAACTGATGTAATGGTTAGTTGGCTGGCAATTAAAGTTGGATTTTTTTTTCCTTATGTGCAATTTTGACTATTTAAACATTTCTTTTCTCATGTAAAATTTTTTTCATGGGAGGAAAAGTTCTGAAGAACTTCAGTTTGAAGTATCCTAACATTTTGTTCCAGTGTTGTTGATCTAAATGAAACATTTTAATATCATTGAATTAAAAAGTGTTTTCTTATGAACCAGCTAACTGGTTGAGATGCAAATTGTCTTATTCCCTTATTCTCCTGGGCAATTTACATCCACAATAACAGCAAGCCCAGAAGCAGTTTCAAGTCACACTGAGTTGAAATAAAGTACTCTTGTTCAGCTAAAAAATAAACTGAAATGTTTGATTTGGGTCAAGCCCATGTAGTGAAGGAAATATTTTGTTTTGATTTTCCCAAAGGAAACTTGAATGCTTCGGGCAAAATTAAATTTTTTTCCTGCATAAAATGTTGATTCTTTGAAAATTTAATTTCCCACTAGAGGCAAAACTGCTGGGGAGTGTCCATTAAGCTTTTCTGCTGAAACAATGAATGGTCTCTGATGCTTTAAGGAGGAACCCTGCAGCCCTATTAAAGGAAACCTCTCTAAAAATCTATGCATTATTTTAGAGAAACCTGAAGAGACAGGTTCTTCTTCATGTCTTTCTCTCAGCTGTAAATATTCACTATTTTTATACCTGGTGATAGCTTTTATATCACCAGAGGCCTCTGCAGACATTTGATTTACTAAAACACATTTGATTTTAGATATTTTCATTTCAGTTCTGCTAGGAAGTAGCTGGCAGTTTGTTCTCAGTTTTTTTCCGAGACAATATTATGCTGTGTTCTGATCATCTGACTTACAAACTGGCTAGGTAAAATTTTATTTCATCCACACACATCAGTGCAAATCCCACAACGCAAAGTTTTATATTCCAGCATTAGTACCATAATCTCTCCTAGTAATTTTTTCTTCAATTTAAACTGCCAGGCTGTATTGAGCATTTTCCACTTGATTTGCTTCAGTTGACTGCTTGAAGATGCACTTGTTGCCCACAATTAACGCTGGTCATCTTCCAAAGCCTGTTATCCAGTGAAATAACATCTTTTTAATGGGGTTATCAAAACCATACACCATATTGCAAAGGTAGCATTGGGGGAACTTTCTGCCAAGCTAGTATCATCTGTGGGGAGTCTTATATGTCTGTTAAAAGCTGTTTTATCCTTTCATCAGGTGATAGACACTGCAGAAGAAGGTGGGTGCTCTTCATCCTTCCTTCCTTTCCCCTCCTCCAATAACTTTCATCACTTTATAAAAGATGACGGGGG
>NW_010420623.1:69109-75518 GCF_000710305.1 Buceros rhinoceros silvestris | reverse complement strand
CAAAAACTTTCATCAATTTTAAAAAGGAGGGGGGGGGGGGGCGGTTTCCACCTATATTTATGGCTGATGCTTACTTGTAATTCTAGATCCTGCAGTATTCAAATTTGACTTTTTTTCCCCTCTCAAGGTCAGTACAATACTAAAAAAGGAAAATAAAAACTGTGTAAATTTTTTGTGTTCCAGGCACTGATTTGTCCATATTCCTCTGGGCTACTTTTTGGTTTTCTTGTTTCTCTAGTAGCACATAAGCAGAAAAGCAAGAGTAAGCTGAATCCGTGAGGACTGTGCTACATTTCTACTTTGACATTGATGGATAGAGAAGCACTATATGAAAAAAAATCAATATTGAATCTGAAGAGGGTTGTCATCTCTGCTGTTTTAGCAGCATTATGCAGTGGCAGGAAGTAACCCGAATAGGTTTGTACTTTCCATGTCCCCAGAAGCTCATGGGTTCACCAGCATATGCCAGACAGTGCCAGAGATCTGTGAAATAGGTGGGGACCTGCCAGACCAGCAGAAGTTAAGATTACAAATATTTTTTCTCTGTATACCTTTCTTGCTCTTTAAATATGGCAGAACCAAACAGCTGCAGCCCTGAAGTGATAATTGTAAAAAAATAAATACAGCTATTTGTCACAGCTCTCTATTAAAACTGGCAGGTGACTGCCGTTATGTTTTTCCTTCTTTTTTCCTGGGATAATACATTTTCCAACTTGTTAAGTTACAGTATGTAATTTATAACCATCAAAGTGTAAAACATTATGCAGCGCATGAATTAACATCAGTATGAATGTCTGTTATTGAATGTGTGTTATATTTCTAGAAATGTGCAGTTACTCCTCTGTAGCAAACTTAAGATCTTTGCTATCAGGTTTTTTTAATTATATTTAACTGATATTAGCACGATTTTAATGGATGCTTGTAAGAGGTCTGTAAAGGACAGTCCCCAATACATATAATTTTGTGTGAAATTAGTCAACAGTGTTAGCTGGCATTATAGCCTGGGATCCAGTCTGCCTATTTAAAATAGATATGCACCTAAATTGTAAGTGCATAGAAAAAGTTGTCTTAATGGAAAGGTAATTGAGTCTCTCCATTGAGAGTCACTGGAAAAG
Organism: Buceros rhinoceros silvestris; assembly: GCF_000710305.1. Lineage (NCBI taxonomy): Eukaryota > Metazoa > Chordata > Aves > Bucerotiformes > Bucerotidae > Buceros > Buceros rhinoceros. The sequence goes on along the minus strand of NW_010420623.1, from coordinate 74,403 downwards.
CTCCTATTGATTCTGTGGCAGTAAAGTTAGGGGCAGTCATTCACTGGACTGCTGTGTTGGATCCTACCCTTTAATCATGGCATGTAAGATGGCGATTCATATATCAAGCTACAAATTATATCTTCATAGTATCTGGTTCTTGAAACAGTGAAAGCGGAGACAGATCTGGAAAATACATTAAAAGAATTGTGTTTCCTCCAGGTATGTAAATAGGTTTTTACATCTACATGTAGCACTGTCTGAATTACTTGTCTCAGCTCAGCTGACTGTGTTGAGACTTTGCTCTAACTTCCGATGTTTTAAATATTGTATTTCTTGCAGAGTAGTTTTGCTGTTGTTTAAGCTGTTCCAGAGGAAATGTAGCATCCTTTTGGTGGAACTAATTCCCGCCTTCTTTTTTAGACACAGTTCGTGAGCAGGTACGCTCTGCAGATCCTGTAAAACTCTACTGTGAAGGTCCTGGGGAGACCACAAAAACTTACAGCTCGATTTGTAAAAGACACTCATATTATTTATCAGGTTTAATAGACAGTGCTTTATCTGTGCTCTATCACTGGAAGCCAAACATTTTTCTTTAAAACACTTCAGGCAATCAAAACTATTTTTTTAAAGCACTTATATCACTTAAGGAAACAAGTGGAATACTACCAAAATCTAAACTATTTTTCCAGCTGGATTTGATAGCTCTGTAAACATTTTGGCTTTCATTTTCTTTCTACTCCTTTTTGAGTCCACCAAGGATCCAAATATCAAGTTTTCTATCAATTCCCACCATGGATGCAAGTACTGTAAGTTGGAGTACAAGTGGAGAACCTGATCACTTTATGCAGTGCAATTTATACTCTCCCAAAGTCTTAACAGATGGCTGAACACCACTGTATTGTGGAGTCCAATAAAAGACTGACTTTTGTTGTAGTCTCTCAGGAAAAGCCATACTCACTGGGCATCTCCATATCTTACACACCGGTATTGTACAAATATCAGAGCTGTGCGGGGCAGGCATGGGAATCCCTGAGGGCACCTTGATCTGAATGTTAAATTAGCTTTATTGAAGTATCTCTTTTAAATGAACTGAGCCTGATGTCTCTCTTGTACTGGAATATGCCTTCTTAATGATACTTCCTTGGAAACTGTAGATGAAAGGCAGGAATGAGGGAACTGTCATTACCATTAAGAGTATTAAAGTACTGAATGGCAAAAGTTACTTCCTTTCTTCCCACCACAGGTTTTCATAATGTCTTTTAATACAATACAGGGCACTGCAGCTTTCTGTGGTACATGCAGCGGCACCGAACTGATACCTTCTTGCACACCAATAAATCCTGGTTAGCTACTGGTCTGCTCTGGTCATCTGTGATATGAGAGACATGCTGGCATGACGCACTGCAAGCAATATGTATGTGTCTAGACATAGGACTAGGTCTAGGGCAGATCAGAGTACTTCTCACAACATCCCTCGTGAGGATGGCCGCTAGCATGTTATGTAGCCTTGGAAGCTATCCCATATGTGTCCTTGTGAGACAACATCTAGGAAAGACTTCATGAAGATTGCCAGTGCTGCTTCATAAAGGGCAGGGAGGATGCCTGAGCACAAGATGGATGGGAGGCACCTGGGAGAGTCCTTTGGGCTGACAGCATTCCCTGGGGCATGCGGGCAGATACAGGGTGGTGACAGCCCCAGTGCTCCAAGGACTAAATGGGACCCGTACCACAGCTCTCACATAGTGGGCAGAGGCACTGGCAAAAAGGAAGGCACTTTTAATGCAGATGTGAAAGCAGATGTTCAGGGTGATAAGGAGTGATACCAAGATCAGGGACTGGCACAAAGTGGCAGAACCTGCAGAACAGAAAGTAAAGGGTGTATAGGAGTATGGAGAAGGATTTGATGTTTGATGGGTGAAGGGAAGAAAGGAGAGGGAAGGAAGATCTATCTACCAGTTATGGTATGCAGATTCATAGAAGTCAGGGCTCAGGTATGCAGTCAGATGAGTCTTTGATAAAAATTCCCTTCCATGTTCTGTAACCAGCTAGATTCCTTTGTAAGCCCAGGAATGACCCTTTCGCACATCCATGGTTTGAAGTTTTTGCTTCAAATGCAAAAAACTCACACAGTGAAAAACCCCAAGATTATATCTCTGTCCAAAAGAATCTTTAGGGTCCTGGAGGTCTCTCTTTAAAGTTTTAATCCTTTCTAGGTTTCATACACTGTCAAGTCCTTGTTTTAGTACTCTTTTCCTCCTTCAGTATTTCTTAGACTACTTTATCTCCATGTGTTTGTCAGGCGTGCTCTAGAAAGAAAAACTTCTCAAAATAACCTAGACAGACCCATGTCTCTGTTTGGACTAACATAAGAAGAGCTTGGCAGGGGAGTGCAGTATCTTTCAAACCACTGGTAAATCAATGTAAATGGAAAATATCCTGTTTTGACTTCAACGTATTTCCAGGTATGGGAGAGAAACAGCTTAAGTGAGCCAAGTCCTGCAGTGGGGCAGAATCTCACCCACAGGGCTCTTCTTATTGCCGTTTCCCAAAGTGCTGTGCCGTATGCTTTCTTGTCTGAGCCTGACTTTTAATACCACTAATACTGGAATCCAGTGATGGTCTGAGAGACAACAGCAGAGAACTTGCCTTTGTAAAGGAAGGCTTGGACCAGACAGGTGATCTTTCAGTAGAAACTGTGTGTATGCAAGGAGTCATAATTTGTTGCACAGGTTATAATGGGAAGGAAATTCAGAACAGGGATTTGTGAACCTTTGTATGCAGAGAGAGGCTCCCAGGGCTACTGAAAGTCGCACTGTGAACTGCTTGCAGATTAGAGGCTGTGTGTATATGTGTCTGGTTTTATTTGTAGGTGGCTTTTGGATTACGGAATTCACAGGAGAAAAGGCAGTTGGCAAAGTGCATCTCCTTTTCTGGTTGCATTGTAGGAAGGGTTATTATGAACACTCACTTATCAGCAACGTGATGTTTATTACAGTCAGGAGTTGTGTGTAGGGCAGTTTGGAAGTGAAAAGAAGTGCCTGTGGCACACCTCTACTATAAGGAGCTCACTTCTGCATTTGTGCCTTATACCTTGTCCCCAAGAAACATGCCAAGAGGGGAATAGAAATCAAGCTGTCCTGTGGTGCTGGAAAATTTCAAGGCTAGGAGACATACCTGGCACATGCTAGATGGATTCAATACATCACACAGGACAGCTGCAAGCATTGCACCGAATCGCTTCTGTGATGCTCCGTGTGTAGATTTTAATATAACATGTGGCATTAAAATGCACGATTCGAGCCAGAAATTTGCCTCTGAAAGTAAATCGAGCATCTACCCAAATGCCTGACAGGAGATGAACTTTGTGTTTTTTTTCTAGTGGCTGAAACCCTGGGGCTCTGCCAACCTGGCAGAGTCTGAGTCCTGAGCCAAGTGCTGCTCAGTGAATGCCCTTTTCCTGTAAATTTGTGGTTAAATATCAGCCCAATGAACTGGTGCATCTGGCTTGAATTATCCTGTGCTAGTAACAGGTGAACAAAGAAAATAGCATGATCTAATACAAATAAAGGAAGGCTTCATAAAAGTAAGTTCTTTTTCCTAACAGTGAATTGTCTGAAACCAATAGTGTTCCCACTAATGTGAGATTAATGGAGAATCAAGCTGTGACAAAATATAAGCTGGACAATGTGGGGCAGAAGTTGCTGCATCAAAATGAATGAACTATCTCAGTGATGCTAAGTACTAAAAATAAGTGAACCAGGCCTAATTTATGGGCTGGGCTCTGCAAAGTGCTTTCTGGCATGGGGACACAATACTTACTGGAGGTGGTTGGAGGTGGTTCTCCAAAATAAACAAACCAGTGCTGCCCACCTCACTGTCCAGACTATGGAAAATTAATTATTATAGGAAGTCATAGACTAGAAATCAGTCTGGTGCTTTAGGACGGCTATCCCAGGAGGGCCTGAGCTCCATGAAAACATAAACCTGAAGCTGGAGAATGCCTGCAGCTGCCTGCAGCTGTCTGGACAGAGCTCCCCATTTGCCTCTTGTGCTGCTGCTGTTCCAGACATTTAGATATGTTGTTCCAAGTTCCCCTAACATCCCTGTCATCCATGTGTGCTGGCAAGTGAGAGCATTAGTTCTGTAATGTCTGAACCAACTAGCAAATCACCGCCAGAAGTCTGTTTTCTGTGTCCCTCCTTATCTTCCGGGATGAGCTGATGGTCTGGATTCACGTACATTGTGTAGCTGCTGACTTCTATGAGATAAGCAGTTCAGTGCTTGCACCCTGTGTCTCTGTCTCACATGTACTCCTTGGTAAAGTATAGAAATGAGCCACTAAAAAATTTGAACATGGGGAACGCTCCAGGATGTATCATCAGCTGGAGAAAAATTCTGTCATTAAACTGCTACTACAGCATCCACCTTATTTGTGCCTCCAACTCAAATGCATTAAACTTAATTACACAGTAGTACAACTCCAAGACAGATTTAACATACTGAGATAAGAAAAGCTTTTAAAAAAACCCTCCCTCATTAATAATTGAAGTGGTGCTTGTGCTGGCAACAAAGAAATGTAATGCCAGCCTGTGGGACACAGCGCAAAGAAGGAATCTTAAACTGTCTCAATAAACACATACAAATCTTGAGTTTGTGGTCATTTAATCCAGAATGTGATGGAAAAACTGATAGGTCATCTGTTGTCTGTCCCTGGCAGTGCAGGTCCGCTTCAAGCCATCCACTTCTGTTGCATCAAGCGTAGTTCTCCACACCCCAAGCGCTTCTTAGAATATCTTCCTATGTAAAGACTTTTTGTTTTTCCCCTCCACAATGGGCAGTTTAAATTCACCTTGTGATACCATCTGCCGTTCCTAATTGCATCCTTTCTGCTGAAAGAGGTAACTCCCCTTGGTGTTCAGACCCTTCAAATATTGATAAGAAAATCGCTGTGTCCCTTTTCTATCGCAGATGTGTTTAAGCCCAGTTCAATGCATATTTAGCCTGTTAAAAAAAAAGCTTTCTTCCCGCAGCCCCCGCACCTTTTTTACTGCTCTGCTTTTATGATTTCTCACTGTGCATACATCTGAATATTTCAGCTTTGATGATAATACAGCCGTCAGGACAGGTTTTCCAAACCCTTGCATCCAAAGTGGAAGATAATTAATCCTATTGTTCCTCCATTTTACAGTTGGAGATAGACAATTTGGTTTTGCTTGGACTCTCTTCCCACCACCTCTGGGATGGAACTGTTCTTTCCAGTGCAATATCAGCCACATTCAGTTCTTGAAATTGTGTTTTCAACTTCTTCCCTT
>NW_010420623.1:52094-68914 GCF_000710305.1 Buceros rhinoceros silvestris | reverse complement strand
GGGAGGGGGCGGGTAGAGGAAGTGAATTAAGAGTTTTTTGCCCTTCTGATTTCTCAGCTCTTTGATTCCATCATTAACCCTGTCAGTGCTACAAATGTTTGGGAAAAGTCAGGCATGAGAGGAGACTGGTGACGAGCGAAGAGGCTAAAGCAAGGCAAATGCTTTGAAGAGCTAGTGAGCATCAGTGGGGAAAAGGCACTTTTGAGCAGAATAGGCACAGAGGTATAGCAAGGATTACAATGGGAAGTTGAACTGGGGAGGCCGAGTAGGCAGGAGGTGTCAGGAGGAAGAGATGTGGCAGTGGTGGCTGATGGGATAGAGGGATAGTGGGGGGAGAGGGAAGTGGTACAGTACTGCTGTCAACTAAATTTATTGCCTGCTGGATGTTTAGGGTGAGAAAAGCAGACTTCATGGTGCAGCAGAGAACATGGGAGAACATGGGAGAACACGGATTTGTAACCTTGAAAAAGAGAGAAAGCTCTGGGAAAACCTTCTATCCCGGAGTACGTTTTGATATAGGATGGTGTGGCAAGGTAAGGTGGAGCAGAGTGAATAGGCATTGAGACATGACTGTCTTCCACCACCATGTGCTTGTCATAGCAAGGCACAAAATAGATTGTAACAAAGAAGATTGACAGAGGTAAGAGCCTTAATGATAAAACTCCCCTTATGGGATCAAGAGGACCCCAAACTATAAGGGCAATCTCTGTTCAAGGATCCCTCTTTTAGTCTATAGCACTAGAAGGGGAATATTCTGCAATTCCAGAAACATTTCTCCAGAGGTGAAGCCCAGGGGTCTGTATCAAATGGAGTAGGAGCTATAATATTTGGATAAAGTTGTGAAAACAACCTCATCTCCATGGATCCTGCCCGTTCCTCCAGGTATTCTGAAAAATATTCATTGTTGCAATTAGCATAAGGAAGCCATGTGTATCAGTTGTTTTCAGTTTTAGCTCCATGATGCCTAATGGTCACAGTAATTTCCCAGAGGGTGACAGCCACAGAAGTATCAAGCAACCTACTGGGGCTTGCAAGCAACCCACTGGAACAGATTAGCGTGTAAAAATAATGGTTGTTTTGTTTTGTTTCTAAGTAATTTTTACACATTTCTTCAGCTTCCCTCTTATTCATAGGATTTTGGCCACATTTCTGCTTTTTTTTTCTTTAAATTTGCAATCCATATTTTCCTGCTGGAAATAGCCTCCAGCAAACAAGTATGTAAGTGTTAAGCAAGCTTGACCCTTCCTATTTTAAGTCTTTGGCCTTTGCCACACCCATAAGCATCCAGGGCAAAAAGTTAATATATTTTCCCAAAAAATAACCATAGAATTCCCGAAACAGTAACCGAGTTTGAAGTAGGAGTTTCCTTTTTTCATTTCTTAATTCATTAGTCATAATGGTGTCACCATCCCTAGTTCCAGTTGCATGTTCCTGGGCCGGGTTTCAAACAGTGCAAGTAATTTCATTTTGCTTTGTGTTCACAGTCCATGGTATATGGACAGGCATTTTCATATGGGATGACTGCATGCCTGCATAAGCACAGGAGTAAGGGTAAAGCAATTCAGCAGTCGAAGTCGGGGGTCTGCGAGTCATTGCTGTATTCTAGGAAGTTATCCCCCTTCCTGTTCTGGGCAGGAAAGTATTTGTAGGTGCTTCCCCTGAGCTACACATAGAAATAAATGAGGAAAACAAAGCAGGACAGCACCTGAATGTAATTCTGACAGCTTGTTTATACCCCAGCACCTCAAGAAATGTTGAATTGTTCTTGCCTTGTGGGAAGACAAATGAACCTATGCTTGGGCAGATTTTGCGTGTTCTTATCTATACTTAATGCACTAGCTGATCTTACGAAATATACTATTGGTATGTGTAAGTCACTAAATGTGTTTTTCATGCAGAAGTCTCCACATTTGGTCACCCTAACTTTGACTCCTTTGTTCATTCACTTGCTGTGCTGGTTTTCTGATGCTGTGTACTCCCTGCCACAGAAGTGTGTGGAGAAATTCCTTCTGAAAACTGATCCAGAATTGCAAGGAGTCCCATGTCTCTGCTTCCCAGATTTCCTTACAGAATTTTGTATTGGATCTGCTAGTGTGTTTTAGAAGCCACACTAGAACAACTTAATAGTGTAAGCTTTGGCTTAAATAAAGTTTTTAAATATCCTCTTTTGGTTTGAAAAAACCCTCTTTTCTCGCTTAATATGAGGAGAAAATCTGTCTGCGGTGGCAACTGGTCAAGGTACAGAGCTCTGACAATAACAAAGAACATTTTTCTGACCAAAGTTTTATTTGGGAAGTAATCACTGTAACGGGTGTCTGCTTAAGGATTTAAAATTCCTAGACTCTTCATTCTAGTACAGCCTGATCTGAAGGATGGCAGATCAGCAGACAGAAGCCAGGCTAAGAAGAGGCAAGACCTTCAGCTGTGACCTGTTTTGGCTGCAGCATTTCTGTGAAGAGAAGGTGCCATCTCATCCCCTCCCCACAGCGGTATTGTCCAAGCAGTGGCCCAACCTAGGAGCCATGTAGTGATGACATTGCTGCCGTTTGAAGAAGCGCTGAGAAGGGCACAAGGCATTGAGAAACAGCAGTGATAAAATACCAAACATGCCCTGAGAGAGGACCGGTTGAGGGGGTGCGATCAGAGGAGGACTTACTGTGAGAGGAGAGTTTCTGACTAACTTATCCTTGCTGGATATTTGGTGCAAAGGCACAGTAAGGCACTTTTAACTAAGCAAATCCAGCGTAGAGTGGTTGGGAATGAAGAGCCTAGACAGGACTGCCATAATTTTCATCTGCATAAGAGGCTGATGCTCCAAAGCCTCTTCTTACTGAAAGTGAAAGCAGGGTGGAATCACATACAGATTTGAGGGCTGGTAGAGTTTTTTTCACCCTGGTTTGGTTGAAATAATTGAGGGTTCTGTGTTTGGTTTCAATTCCTACCTGGTAAAGTTGTGTAGGGTGAAGATGAGGCATCCCTCTGCAGACTTAGCTTTGACCGTACGATGAAAACAGTACATATCAGGACCCCAAAAAATCAACAATTAAGTGTAGGGGCTTAACTCAACATGAAAGATTCAATTTAGTTGATTATTATTGGAGGACTCAAGAAGGGATGACAGGCACAGGAAGCATTTATAGAATTCTACACAGAAGAAATGGAAGTATCAAAGTCTAACGAAGGAAAAAGGTGGAAGAGAAAGAGGTTGAAGCCAAGAGACAAGTTTTTGTTTCACCATCTTATCTCCTTCCTTTTCTGGAGAAATGCACCTCAGGGAACTTTGCAAATGAGAATTTTAGAAAATACTTAGATGACAGCAAATGTTTCGCATTGAATTAGACTCAATGTCCAGAGAGGTTTTTTCTCATTTCTTGCATCCAGCTGTAACTGTGACAGTCAAGAAGATGGTAACAAAACCCTAAATCTTGCTGTATTTTTTACTCGTACAGTCACAGTGAAACTTGTTCGAAACAATATTGGTCTGAGAAAGCACAGAGAATTCCAATGTCTGACATTTCTTCTGTCAAAATCAGATGAAATGCTAAATTCAAAGTAAATGCACCGATTAGAGTATTAAAGTATGATTTATAAGAAAAGTAAGGTCAGTGTAATGTCAAACTGGTTTGGTAATGTACATGCCTAAATTAACTGTATTTTTTTTCAACTCCATATCCTTATTTTCAGATTAAGTTCTCCACAGTTTATAGCATTTCCAGCTAAAATATCATCCTAACACTGTTGTTGCCAAATGATTTTGCAATGTTATATTTTCATATTAAGCTAAATTAGCAGTAGGAGTCATGCACTGAAGTTAGAGTACATATCATCATCACAGAGTGGGAAATTGTTTGATTGAAGCAATTTCCTATTTAACCACAGTGGGCAGCTCATCAGCTGTTCAGGGCTTTGCACATGGGAAACATGCAAAGGAATTTAGGACTCAAAAAAGGAATACACTGGTGACCAGACCCTCGTCCAGCATATAATGGCATCGGCAGTGGAGTATGCAGCCCTGATCTGAATGGGAAAGGAGATGTAAGTAAGTAAGACTCAATGCATTAACCGTTGCAGGTTCACTTGCTGGCATGGACGGAGAGGGGATGGTGTGGTACAGCGGAACACACTTCACCGTACCTTGGAGAACGCACTGCCTGGCCATAGCTCCTTGGACTTTGCAGAACTAACCTGAATTACACAAGATCATATTTTGACCTTAAATGATAGTCAATTACATAAGTAGTCATTGACATAAGATACCTACTAGAGCTGTTTAGAAAAGAAAACATTCTTCAGAAAAATACTGACATTTCATTAGAAAAAATGAATATATATTTTATTCAGAAAAATAAAGGTTTTTCCTGAGAATCTGAAAGTGTTTGAAAGAAAGCAAAGCTTTCTGCAGAAAGGTTTTGTTTAATAACCCCTCTAATTTCCCATTTCTGCTATGTGTGAAAGAAAAACACTAGATGAGTCCCAGTGCTTGGTGGTGGAGGATCTTGTCAGACTTCTGTATGAGCAGAACCATAAGGTCCCTTCCCTCCAGGGTCTTTGCTCAGGAACAGGCAATAAGAAGATCACATGTGAGGACCTCAGCTGCAACAGAGCCCCCATATTTCCACTCAACAGAGAAGACAGTGTTTACCTCCCTAAATGTGCTTCTGTGCATGTGGCTTAAAACATCATTTACCTCCGGGTTGGTTTTCTTTTTTCTTTTTTTTCTTTTTCCTTTTTCCCACCTCCTAAGCCATTTCATTTGTGCACATTCATTTCTAGACTGCTTTTTGTTTTAGAGGCAATCTTTCTAATTGTAATCCACAGAGGCTCAGGACCTCACAATAGGCATTAAAACCATTTTTTGACCTTTTTAATTTTACACCAAATACCACTAAGCAATTAAGGCAATAAATCTATGTAAACTGAATGTATAATTTCTCTTAGGAATATAAATATAAGAAAATTAAATGTCAACATCTATCTTGGTGTTTACAGGTGCAGCCATAGAATGTAAATTCGTTGCCTTACTTGAATTCCAATTTTGTGTATATTGCTGGTAGAGGGACTTTAATTTATTTATTTATTTATTTAAAATTAGTTCAGATTCATAATCTCTTCGGTAGCAGTGAATGTCCCACTTGTGAGGGACTTCCTCCAACATGGTTTACTGCTGATCCTGCAGAAGCAGGCACAAAACCAACTTGCATGGTTTTAAGAAGCGCAGTGTCAAAGAGAGGATCACAGGCATGTGAGAGGTGATGGCAGTTCTCAGCTCTGGCTGGGGGTAGTCTGGGTCACATCATTTCATCTCTTTATGTTCTGCTTCCTTTTAGAGTATTTCTTGTCTCATTGGACTTAGAAACTTCTAGAGACAAGAACTGTGTCCTGTGCTGCTTTTGTACCATCCCTGGTGCCATCAGAGGACTGTGTGATCAGCCCCAGACTCAGCCAGGGCTTATACATGGTACATAAACACACACATTAATAATACACCATTGTGGACATCACTTCCATCCCATCTACCAGCCTCTGCTCAGGAGGGTCATGTGCCACAATTGCATGATGAAGCTGAGAAGAATATTTCCAAATATTCTGGTGAATCTTTCCCTCTTTCCTTTTTTTTTCTTGACTGTTGAAGATACAGCCTCCTGATCAAGCTGATGTTGACCTAATTAACATACCCATCATTTAAAAATGTGTTGAGAAGGGGAGAGCTTGATTTTAAAATTCCATTTTCTTGTATTTTTGTGTTACGAAAATAATAAAACTGCAGCAGATGCCACTGTCTCAGACTGACATCATCAGAGAGAAGTAACCTTGTTTCTGGTGCTAGCTGCAATGCAAGTAGGAATAGCATCTGTGAAGCCAAGCCAATAACCCCCCTTTCTTGAGTTTCAGAAAAGTTGATTCGCTCAAATCCAATTAAAATAATAACTCTGTGAATTAATTAAATTGCCCTTCTACTAAATCTGAGGCTTACATAATTCGCTGCATTTGACAGAAAAGTAAAATAACTTTTATTGAGTAAAGGGTGAACTGAAACAGAGTTTCTGTCTTTGAGGTGAGTTGGGAATTGAGTGCTCAGCTCAGATTAGAAGGTAGCTTGACTACTTTGTAATTCCTTGATGGGTTCATCTGTACTTCCAAGTACTCACATGATTACCTTAGTTATCACCTACAGGGGAGAGCTGCTTCTGAGCACAAGTACATTGATAATCACCTTGTTCACTTTCAAGTGGAGACAGTCTCTTTCCAGCAGGCTTTCTGTTGGCCACACGTCAAGTTCCCCCAGTCCAGCTGTTCAATGCTATGGTGGGTTGACCTTGATTAAGGCCCAAACACCCAGCCAGCCACTTGCTCACTTCCCCTCCTGAACAGGACAGGGAGAGAAAATTGTGCAAAAAAGCTTGTGGGTCAGAATAATGTCAGGGAAATTGCTTACTGATTACCATCATGGACAAAATAGACACAACTTGCGGAAAATCAATTTAATTCATTGCTAGTTAAAAATGGAACAGGATGGTAAGAAACAAAGTCAAAAAACTAAAACACCTTCCCAGCATCCTTTCCTTCTTCCCTGGCTCGTCTTCACTCCTTCATTCCCAACTTCTCTACCTCCTGCTCCCCCAAGTGGTGCAGGGGAAATGGGTCACAGTCGGTCCATAACAGCTCCACTCTGCTGCTCCTTCCTCCTCAGACTGCAGTGTGAATATCTTCTCAGGCATGGGTCCTCCATGAGCTGCATTGCGGATGTCTACTATGCTGTGCTGCTCTCCTTGGGCTGCAGGGAAACACTTGGTCTAGTGCCTGGAGCATCTCCTCCCCTTCTTCTACCGACCTTGGTGTTCGTGCCACTGTTTCTCACTTTTCCCCCTTTCCTCCTATCTGTATCTGCGTTGTCTACCCTTGTTTAAATGTGCTTTCCCTGAGGCATCGCAATCTTGGCTGCTGGGCTCAGCTGTGCCCTGCAGTGAGACCACTGGAGATGGCTAGAACCAGCTGTGTCTGGCTCTGGGCAGCCCTGGCCGCTCCACACAGGGGCTGCACCACCCCCCCACACACACACACCCCACAACCCCAACACCTGGACACTGACACTGTACAAATGCTCAGTGAAAACCTGCAATTCCAGCGGTTATTCTAGCAATATTCCTGACCACATAGGGAAAAGTTCTTTAGGCACCTTCCCAGCCTGATTGTCAAAGCCAAAGTTAGGTTGGTATCACATTTTCCTCACTCACAGAATGTACCTCCTTTCCCATGTACAGTCTCATCAAACTTGGGAACACCCCAGTTTTGGATCTTTCTTCACTGAGGTACATTGCTTCTCTTCAAAAATGATGAAGCGTTATGGATTTGCTGATGGAGGTCGCTCCTCCCAGGCATAAGGTGTCCTATGAAGGACAGGAAGAATAAGAATTTCACGCTGGGATAAAAGAGATACTCTCTTACAGTTTTAATATTCTTCTACTAGAAACGAACGAAGATTCTGTAAGCAGACTTTTTAAACCAATGTCAGGAGTTGATAATTATTAGCGGCACTCCTGTGCACCGGTATGTTGTTCCCTTTTCAAAGAACTATACTGTAATTAGCTGCACTCAACACAGTTTGGAGGTTCAAGTGTTAGTGAAAACAAAAATAATTCTTAAGTACTTTATGCTGATTCACACTTTGCACACTGCTGTGCAATTGAAATGCCCCGTGAAAAGCACACTTACTGTGCATCTAATCCTTCCCTACTTTTTTCAACGTTAACTTCTAGCAGTTGTTTACACACCAGTCGGGCTGTTATGGATACCCTCTGAGTCACACACAGAGTCAGAACAAAGGTAATAGCCAAGGTACTGATGTTTTATTAGTGAAATCAAAGAATACAGGGGGTGGCGGGGTGGGGAGGTGGAGTTTGACTTGGGTTTGTTTCTGTGATTTTTTTTTCCATTTTTTTCCCCCCAAAAAACCTCCTTTTCAAGTAAGCTTTACAAAATAACTTGCATAGCTATACAGAATAATTCTGAGAATAGTATCCGAGAGCAGAGGGTTTTGGTAAAGCTGGAAAATTACGGTGACAACAAAAGAAATGCTTCCTTATCTAATCGCTATGTACATTTTGCTTAGAGAAAAAAATAAGGATAACTGAAATCTAACAAAAAGGCTGGACTAGAATTTAATTCACAAGAATCTCTTCAAACATTGAATTTTATGAAGTACTGCAAATTTAATTTGACATTTTTTAGTTGCATGTCAGGTTATGTTAATTAATGTAATACCCTACATCCTGGGTGTAGTACTATGTATCTATTATATACAGCATATTTGTGCATACTTCATATATATATATATATGCAAAATATTTCTCAGTGGCTAACTTTGCAATTAATGGCTCTGGGGAGTTTTTAACCCTATCTTTGTAAAGGATTTCTTCCTTTTTCTGTGGAACCGAGGTAGTCTTCTGTCTTGAGCCCAATGTACATTCTACGAGAAACATGAATTAGGATTTCATACAGACAAAAGAGAACTACCAGAGATGCAATATACAGACACTGGTCAATACCAGGACACTTAGGAAGATGCTATGAAATCTCTGTTTCTATGATAGAACTCTTTATTTTAGAGCTCAGCTGAAAGATCACTATACCAGCCTCTGTACCTACTTGAGTAAGGCAGTTGATCAGTTCTGACTCATAAAGAAAAGCCACTCACTGAATCACCAAGTCACAGGTCCGGGTGAGAATCAAAGCTGTGCTAGACACAGTTTGGAAGTGCTGGCTGTTAACTGTTGCCAGTTCTTAGACTGACTGTCACCAGGTCCAAGAGGACCTAAGGCCTCCTTGCTGCTGTTGCTGCTCCACTCCTACGCAACACCAGTGTCTGGTTCAGTGAGTGGTTGTTCCCCTCTGACCTGCTCAGCCTTAACCAGTCCTAATCCTGGCTGTGAGCGTGTATCCTAGCATCTAGAACTAGACAGTATTTATTGGGCAGAAGATACTCTTGTTGCCAGCGGTCTAAGGTAGATTGTTGGAAAAATGCTCAAGAGAAAATTAACATAACCCCAAAACTGACCTTTTAGACATGCAGTCCTACCAGCTCTTGGAAACCATGGCCAACTCAACTGAGCACAGAAGCTGTGGGACTAGATCATGTCTTATTAACTCATCACAATGAATGCTAACAGCACCTCATAGGAGGTGTAGGAGTTTGCTCTTTTCTTTCCCTGCCAGCAAAGATTGCTGAATATAGGAAGGAATATATTTCTGAATATATCTCTGGTGAGAGGAGATAGATAGCTGAAATCCTGCTGTATCTCAGATAGCAAAAGTTCTTGGAGTGCTCTTGTCTTCTCTTGGGAAGAATTACTGTTCTTTAGTACTCAGCAAACAGAAGCACATACCTTACATTTTCACTGTAAAATTTTTAGTTTGAGAAGGCTTGGTGCAATATTATAAAACAGAAAAACCTCACAGCTTCCAAAATACTTTTCTCACTTCAGTTTTCTGTCGCAGCTAAGCAAATAACATTAGCTTTATGGTTGCGTTTTTTTTTTTCCCCAAGTAAGAAGACAAATAGAAACTAAGATCTAATTTTTCACAGGAGTTGAACCAATTCCTGACACTTTTTAGCTTTAGCACTGTAGTCATTTACTGTGATAAAGTTCTCTGCTTTGTGTAAGGAGAAATGTAGCCAACTCCACGCAGTTTGCTGACGCTGGCTAACAGAACATATGCCTGTGTTTTGACAGGGAGATGGCAGATGTCATCCTGTGGGAAGCCCAGGGGAAAAGTGAAGATGTGACCTCAAACTGTACTTCTGCCTTCAGCCTGGCAGCGCAAACCTCCCTCTGTCACCCACCCCACTATATGTTGTGCCTAACGCCTGCATCACCCGATGCTAAAAATGCTGCAGTCTACGGAGACTGTAAATAGCTGGAGGTCATTGTTCAATGGTTTTGTGCTCCAAGTCTTCATCATACGCTTGTCTGGTATTGGGAGTACTGGTGGAGATGCAGATTTCAGTAGGGCGAAGGATGGCAGGGGCTGTGTGCTGCCCTGTTGACAGGCCTTTCCCTGCTTTGTGACCTGGCCACAAGCAGCAGCTGTGTTAGCCACCCATCCTGAGAGCAGTGGGGTTAAATTCTGCCCTGAAGATGGACTCTTTGCTGACCCAGGCTTTTCCATGGCTTTGGAAGCTTTCATAGTGCAACCACTGAATGCACAGCAAATCTGTTCTCACACATGGATGTATCTTCTGATTTAGCAGAGCAGATGCAATTTCTGTGCACATAGGAAAGCCAGATACCCCTGTGACATGCAGAGGTGGACTCCTGGGGGAGATGTGTCATGCTGCAAAGAGCTGAGGGCAAATTGAATTTGAAAAGAGAGACATACAGAGGGTAAAACTGCATGAATATGTAAGGCAGGGGGATTTCTGCAGAAGACACTACTGCAGACTCAGCTTTAATTAAACTGCATACAGCTGCTGTTTCTCTGTCACCTTTGTGAGTGGGAAGATGCTTTAACAAGCAGCAAAGTCAAAGGAAAACTTTAGGTATAACCTAAGATCTCAAGTTGCTCATTGTGACCTGAGACGAAACCATTTTATTTTACTTTGTCATTGTATCCATGATCAGAATTGAATAAACTGCTTTACTTTGGGAAGACTGTGGAGTAGATTGCCTTGAAAACGTGGAAAACCCCATTGTTTCATGTATGTGTCTTTACTTCCCATTGAGAAAGGAGAGGGAAGATTAAAAAGAAAAGGAAAAGTTTCAGGAGTTTTCAGAGTTGCTTTCTTGCTTTCTATTTCGAAAGTGCGCTTATGAAAGAGAGAAAAAGGCAGAGGAAGAAAACAGACAATGAGACTCTTTAGAAGGAGGAAAATCTGGGGAATTCTCTCATTCTTCCTGTTCTCTTTTTCATTACCCCTTTCCAGCAGAAGGAAAGAGAGAGGGAGGAAAGGAAGCAACTAAGTGAGGAAGGTGATGGCAAGAAATAGAAACTTTACAGGTTTCGGTTTTAATAAGGCAACTATGTTTTTTCTTGAATTTTAAATCAACATTTCCAACGAAGATTTTCCTAAGAATACTTTTAAAACTAGCTCTGCTTGTTATGCATCATTATTTGTATATATGGCACTCTACATGTCTGCAAGAAGACAAAATAATTCTGAAATATTGGCCTCAGTGTGGGCAGAGGTGCCAAGAAGTCTAGCTTTAATATATATAGTGGAAATGGACACTATTCCAGACAGGTCTCTCTTTGAGGTAAGAAGATAGGCAGAGCACTGTAAATGCTGCAAAAACTATCTGGGAACATACAGTCAATGAGTGAAGTGAAACTGAGGTTAACTCATAGAAGCTCATATTGAATTTCCAAGGTAGCATTCAAAAAGGATCACTGAGGAATATAGTAAGTCTGCATATGTGAAAAAAGGAACAAGGAGTGTGGGTTTGTAGGCAGGAAATAAAAAGCAAATTGATAGCCGTGCCATAAAGGCTGGGGATGAAAAGGATGAACCTAGAACTGAAGAAAAGAAAACAGAGTATGTCAGACCATTACGTTTAAAGGCGAGAACTGCAGAGTGTGAGAAGCAACTGGCTTTTGTGACTTTTAAAGAAGCATTAAATATAGGAGACAAAAAAATAACTGAAGGGAAAGTGGGGTTCCCAGGCTGCAGAAAACATTTCATACCAGCAATGCAGTAAGCCCTTCAGCACTCTTCCAGTTACAAACTGATAAGGGCATAGTTCAAGCTCCCAAATTGCTCTGTGGTAAACACCACCGTTATAAAATACATTTCTGATGTGAATATTTCTTAAAGGGAGTCACAGGAACCACATTGCTAAATGGCCACTCTACTCTTGCAAATGTTTTGCTTTTAACTGTCCTATTCTTTGTTATGAACTTCCAAATGGGACAACTGGTATTTTCTTAATTAAAGATATCAGATCTGAACATGATGCTCTTAAATTATTAATGTTATATCAGACTATTCAAAAGCTCTGCTTTGCTTCTAGAGGGATCCTGCAGCAAAGTGAGATACTATGATCTCCTTAATCAGAGACTCTAAGGCATCAGAGCTAAAGCTAATTAGGATTTATGAGACTTTGTGAGGAATATAATTTGTATGCGCACACTGTAGGTGATAAGGGGTTTCAGATGATGACTGTAGATCTCAGCTGAGCTCAGCTGAGGTACCACAGTTTGACAGTGTAAATCATTAGGAGTACATTACACATTATTTTTCCATTTCATCTTGTTTTCAGTCAGAAGGCTAAGGCAGGGAAAATACTGAGTATGTGACACAGTTTTGTGGCCCACCTTTTATAAAAATCTAGGCTGGGACTGAAGTAGCAATCAGCACGTCCTGTTTAAAAAGCATTTCTTTTCAGCAAAGCCTCAGCCGCTGAAACAGCACCTCCCCATTCAGATGTCCATCCTGCTTTCCTCTCCACACCTGGATCGTAGAACATCATGAGTGGGCATGTGCTGGCAGAGCATTCACTGGGGACTCTGCCAGAGGAATACAAACCTGCTCCAGTGATTTTAGAGTAAGTGCTCTTGAGAGCACTTTGAACCATCCCCCTAAACCCAAGACAGCTGTTCTGTTGTAAGTCAGTTTAACATATTGTTTATAGAAATCATTTATTTATGTTTTATGCAGTATAAAATAAAACAAAAGGTGCTTGAATTCAATGAAGATAGCAAATTGCTATAAGTAGAAATAGTGAGAATGTACTAGATGAATGTAGTAGAGAATGTACTAGACTAGCAGGAAATCTTACCAGTAAAAAGAGAGGAACCATGAAAGGGAGGACTTCACTGCTAGGACAGCTGTCTACTTGGCAGCTAATACCAACTGGTATTTGATGAATGAAATCTCTCTGGGAGCCACTGGTGATGACGGTAATACTATTTGGCATTTGGCATGCATTTTCCATACCAGGACAGCCTGGAGAGAGACTCTGAAAGCTGACTGTTGGATTTCTGTTTTGCACGGGTATGAGTTTATGCATTACAAAAATTATTAATCCTGGAAGAGACTTGAAGAAGTCTTTTTAGCCTGGGGAAGGGCAAGTGTATGTCCTTGACACTGCTTGTAGCCTTGTTAAAAGTGCCGAATATTCCTACGATCCATGTTTCCATGTATCACTACTTTTAGAAGGTTTATTTCATTCTATTTGGATTATTCATCTGTTGTTGCAAAGAACTTTCTTTTCCACACCTGCTGCAAAACGAGACCATTGATTGCAGTCCTTTGTATGAAAACTGTTTATGTCGGAAGACAGCTGGTAGACATGGAAAACATTTGACCTCTTTTTTAATAGTATGTTTTAATAGTATAATATTTTTAATAGTATTTGCATTAATGAGAGCCATGTTGTCTTGTCCTTCTTCAAGTCTCTCTATTCGAGATGGAAGAAACAAAATTCTTGATAACCACTTCTAAAGCTCTCAGAATAATTTTATTTGTCCAGAACTCAAAACAAGGAAGTTTCAGCTCAAAGCAGGAAGTTTAGCTCAAACTGGGACACAGTGTTACTCCATTCTTGGATTTTCCCATTATTTTTATATTTTTGTACTCCAGACAGGTTCTCGACAGTGCTGTAGGGAGCAGAAAAATCACATTCTTTGCCACTTATGAAACCTCTGCTTGTACATCTCACAACTGCATTAAAGTTTCTTGCAGCAGCATGTTCTTGACTCATATTCAGCTTCTATTCCACTATAACCTCGGGATATTCTTTTGCCTTTACTGTAATGTTCTTCATTTGTTAGCAGGCAGTGACAGCTAGCAGAGATACAGCCTAGAGGTGCCAACAAGTGGTCTGTTGACAAGCTCCTCCCTAGTCTACGTGGCTGTATATCCGGATGTAATCTCCAGTCAGGACCTTAAAAGGAAAACAAAGTCCCTAGACTGGGAAGGGAGATTCATGCCACAGGAAACTAAGCAAACAGAAGGAAATAATTCTGTAGCTGGTTTTAAAAATATAAGGCTCATCAAGTCTCCTAATCATACTTCTCACAGAAGAAAACAAGTTATATTTAGGGCATGTATGGTCAAAAGTGACAGCGATGATTTTGGAGACTGGATTTCTGAGCTGTTAATATTTCAATCATCTGTAAATTACTTGAGAAATAGAAGTCTTCATCAGTTCAATAGTAGTAGGTACTGGCAGAGTTATTGGTTTGTTTCTGCATTGTTTGTGGATAGGTGTGGAGAATAGGGAATATCACACACAGAGTCATTGCTAAGACCCCATCTCCCATATGGAGCTCTGTGAATATCCCCCTGACGGCCTTGCATGAACCTCAAACTGACTCCACAAGATTACAACTGCAGCTCATGAGTTTAACTTGGTTTCCTGCCATGACAAGGAACTGAACAGTCATAACCAGAGGAAGAAAATTTCGAGTTACTCTGAGATGAGAACAAGGCAATGTGGCTTTCTTAATAAGAAAAGCACCTTCCAGTGAAGGAAACAGACTTTTGTGACAGAGCTGTGGAACTGTTGTTTCTTCTGCAGAGAGTTTCAGGCTGCATTTCTATTTAATTGGCATCAAATCTAGCATCAAGCTTACTTTCAGAGTTACACTTTCCTCTGAGCTCTAATTTGCACTTAAAATTACGCTCCACTGACTGAATACTGCCTTACTATTACTATTTTCTCACCTACAGCTTTTCATTTCAGAAAGAAACTCTGCCCTCACTGAAGTTGTTCCTCTCTTGGTCCCTCACCATTTTTTCTCTGCTTTACTGCCAGCACTGTAGCTGAAGGGATAAACCCAGACAGCAAGCAACCAAGCAGTTGGAAGTGAAGGTAAGGATGGAACAAGTTTAATGGAGAAACCTTCTGGGAACAAACAAAATTGTACAAAACTAAGCAGTGATATGTAGCCCTTTTTAATATCACCTGACCACTCTGTTTCCAGGGAGCAGCGAGTACTTGGGTACGTGGGGTCCCAAGGGCTTCACAGGTACTGAGCCGCAGACTGTGAGGGCATTCAGCTATCTGTTCCAGGTGTCACAGTTTCTTCGTTCTGATCACTTTTAGAATTTTTCCAGTTCTTCCTTTGAGGCCGGTAGTGCTTACCTCAGGAGCTGCTTTTCCTCTGCCAACTTTTATATTAGTCGTTTTTCTCTTCTTCTCTCTTGTTTAGGGAATGGTAAATCACACTGTAGCAGGTACTTTCTGTTTTCTTTTTGAGGATGAGGTTAAGAATAGTTACGTCTCTGTTGCTATTGGATATCAGCTGGGTTTCCTCACAGCAGCTACAAGATGTTAGCCTACACCATCATTCTCTCGACTGTTTGTTGTCCATCTTACCTCTTAATTGCTCCTCAGCTGAGGAGCATTGTACCCCCTAAGTTTGGGGTACAACTAGCTAGAATCTTTTAAAGGAAACAACTATTTCATTTCAAATTAATCTCAGTAAGCCTATAGAGAATAATGACATACATCCCAAGGCCTGAGAGGTATGGTTTTTGCAAACCATGGCTGCACAAGAAAACGTGTTAAACAGAACCTGGCCTTAGCTTGAAGAGAAGTCACAGACCTGCTATCTGCTTCTTTGGGTACCTGAGTAAGTCCAAGATATGGGTACTGTCAGATTTTTTGAATGCATTTCTCATTTCTGCCTTCTTCTTCTGGGGGAAAAAACCCCACACAACTGCAAATATGAAATCCCTCACTCTTTATATGAAGTAAGAGAGTTCGGAAATCTCAGTTCTTAATGACTCAGTGCATGGACCTGAGTTCTCACTGGGGAATTTGCTCAAGGACTTGGAAGACAATGTTGCTGGCTGTCAGGGGTCTCACAAAGTAAAGCCCAGCTTAAAGAAGAGGGAGCTATTCTGCCAGGGAAAAGGTGTCACCAAGTTAAACTTTCTCATACAGGATGATCAGAGGGTACTACTTGCCTTTCTTCACATTTTTGCTAGAATCCTGTGGGATCTGCAGGGAGGCAGGCAGAAAAACCTCCCCACACCGTGTTGAGCATACTCCCCAGGCCTGACACACAGCACTGGGCTCTGTCCTGAGCAGTCAGAGCTGGAGTAGTGCCATTAGATGGAAGGAGTTTGCTAATACCTTCAGAGGAATGAAAATTCGAAGTCCAAGGTCAAGTCCTGTCTTTTATTTATTTTTATTCCTGAGAAGTACATATATATGTCTTTATGTTTGTATATGAGGAGTGTGATAACACCTGTGAGAGGAAGGAGGAGGAGGGAAAAGAATGAAAATTGTCCTATTTGTTGTTTTTATTCTATTTCCTACAACAGAAGCCATTCCTTTCTCCTTGCTGCAGCTGTGTGGCCATTACAGCGTCTGCAGCAATAATATGACAGTGTTACTGGCAAATGTAAAGCTCGATTGCTGTAAACAATGATTAAAAGGTTGTTGCCCAGAATTAGGTGATTTTGTGCACAGCTAGTTAAAATGAATGTGCATTTTCCCCAACCATGTGCTAGCAAAGTAAGCACGCGTGTTTAGGAGCCATTCTCAATTAACATTAGTTCACTTTTATGCCTGCACATTTCACAGTCCATTAACTGTCAGTACCTTGTATGGAATCTGTCAACATAAAAGCTTCTCTTTTCCCCCATATGCAATGAAAAGCTAACAAGGAAACGTTAGGGAGAGAAATAAATAAATATGGTTTCTCTAAAAAATGTGTAGAGATAATACTTCTGACTGAGACACTGACATTTTAGTGAAAAGGTTACTGATGGTAATAATGAAAAACAGTCTAGGAGAGACAGCTTTATTAAATGGATATCTAAGAATGAGAAAGAAATTAGCTCACTGAAGCAAGCCCCTCAAAATCGGAAG
>NW_010420623.1:40274-52008 GCF_000710305.1 Buceros rhinoceros silvestris | reverse complement strand
GCCAGTCTGGATACTGCTTAAGCTGGGTGTGATCATGAGTGAGCTGTAGGTAGTCAGGAGGTGCAAAAACTCATGATTTCTCGAGAACAGGGTCTGTCGGAGCACAGCAGATGTGATAGCAGCTGTTTTAATGATGAGATGCTTGGATGGACCTCCTGGCATGCCATGCAGTTTGAGAACATAGGTACCTACGCTTGGGTGTCTAATGTGAGCCCAGTCCTAAGCTACTTTGTGTTTCATTGTTGTAGCCCACATTATCTGAGAAGTGAGTCTTCTCTTGCTGAGAGACATCTATGTTTGGTCAGATGAATTTCCCTGTAGACTCCATTGACTATAGTGACCAGGGACTTGAAGAAATAGCCTTTGTCCTTTGAGTAACAGCTATACAAGTTTTATATAATTATACAAGTGTTAACAATATACGAATTATACAAACAATTGTTTGGCTGCTCGTGGCTTGGATGAGTGTACTCTTCACTGGATCAAAAACTGGCTGGGTGGCCAGGCTCAGAGAGTGGTGGGGAATTGAGTTCAATCCAGTTGGTGACTGGTCACCAGTGGTGTCCCCTGGGGCCCAGTATTGGGGCCTGTCCTCTTCAACATCTTTTATCAATGATCTGGATAAGGGGATCATATGCACCCTCAGTTAGGTGGATGTGTCGATCTGCTTGAAGGTCGGGAGGCTCTGTAGAAGGATTTGGACAGCCTGAATCAGTGGGCTGGGGATAATTGTATGAAGTTCAGTAAGGCCAAGTGCCAGGTCCTGCACTGGGGACACAACGACCAACAATCTGCAACATTACAGACTTGGAGCCCATCAGAAAAGGATCTGGGAGTGTTGGTCGATAGCTGATTGAATATTGAGCCAGCAGTGTGCCCAGGTGGCCAAGCAGGCCAACGGCATCCTGGCTTGTATCAGAACTGGTGTGGCCAGCAGGAGCAGGGAAATGATTGTCTTCCTGTACTTGGCACTGATGAGGCCACACCTTGAATCCTGTGTCCAGTTTTGGGCCCCTCACTACAATAAGGACGTTGAGGTGCTGAAGCGTGTCCAGAAGAGGGCAGCAAAGCTGGTGAAGGGTTTAGAGAACAAGTCCTATGAGGAGCATCTGAGGGAACTGGGGTTGTTTAGCCTGGAGAAAAGGAGGTAGAGAGGAGAATTTATCACTCTCTACAACTACCTGAAAGGAGGTTGTAGCCAGGTGGAGATCAGTCTCTTCTCCCATATAACAAGTGGTAGGACAAGAGGAAATGGGCTTAAGTTGAGCCAAGGGAGATTTAGGTCAGATACTAAGAAGAGAGGGTTGTCAAGAACTGGAACATGTTGCCCAGGGAAGTGGTGGAGTCCCCATCCCTGGAAGTGTTTAAAAGACGTAGATGTGTTGTTGAGGGACATGGTTTAGGGACCCTGACAGTGCAGTGTGAACAATTGGACTCAATGATATTAAAGGTCTCTTCCAAACAAAATGATTCTGTGATTCAGTGATTCTGTGATACAGGGCAGCAGTATATGCCAACTGCCATCTTTGAGGGACATAAGGAAAAATGGCAAGAAAACCAAAGGTAATTTATTATTTAAAGAAACTGTACATAAATACCATTTTCCTTCCACAAGTCATGTATTTTTCACTCAAGCGTGCGTTTCTACTATTTTTAAATATCCAAATAAATTGTTAAAGACTTAATTTATTATCAAAATGGTGATTATTAACAGGTTTAATATGCTTCAATATTTCATTGCTTTCTGAGATAAGCATATTAAGGTCTTCATATGAACAACAGAAATTAACTTTAATTTGAAGCTCTGTCAGAACTTTCATTGATAGTTAGCAGGATTCTGCAATCTGCCCACTCTTTTTTCATAAAGGAAACTATTTCCAGGGTTGTGTGTGAGTTAAGACTGGATGTAGTAAAGTGGTTCTTAATCCATGTGGTTTAATAATCATCTGAAATAACCAAAATTTTAAGGTAGAATATTACCTACTTCCTAATATAAACCTCCTGAAGTATGTGTACATAGCTTATTGTATTTCTCAGTACACAGAATTTTTATACATATATGGTTTTTATGATCTAGCCTTTTGTCAAGTTTTAACCTTTCAGTAATGCTTATGATTTCCTAAAATGTCAACGTATTTTTTTAAAGGGAGCTAGATCAAGTTATGATATTGTTGTTCCTCAATTCAAACAGAAATTCTTATGAATTTTGTGGCTCTGAATCCACTTCCACTTCCTCTTTTACCTGCTTTGTCATGTCTTGCTTTTAAATGAGAAAGGAATTCTTGACCAACAAACCTGTCGCTTCTATTGTATTTTACTTTCCAGTGAGGACACACTCTTCAGCACATGCTCAATATTCTAATTTTGAAAGGGTTTCAAAAAATCTTCAGCTTTTGAGAGAACTAAAAGCTACCAAACGTATGTCTTTCTCTTCCCCAAGTTTATAATTTTTAAGGAGCTTTAAAGTGGCAGTGGGTAGTTATCAACCATTCTGTAGGAGCTTGTCAAACTTCTAGAAAACTAGAAAAAATTTTAAGAGTCTTTCAATCACAAGACATTAATAGAGACATAGTGCAAGCTACTCTACCCCGCTGCTTCAGACTGACAGAATCTAATATCTCCTGTAGTTTTGAAACCTGAAAGATACAGAAAAATTGTCAAAAGTATTTCCATACAGCCTCCAAGTCTGTCTGTTGGTTTATCTTTTGAATGCTTTTCTGCATTGTATAGACAAAGATAATTAGCAAGAAGGTACTCATCATCCTTCGCCATTTTGCGGTGGGCAGAACGGTGTATCGCAAAGTCATCATTAGCATTGCAGTGATACATCATTAGCATTACAGTCACAAATGATGCATTGCCAAACTCAAGCTAGTTGACTGCAGGACACATTTTATGTTTGCAAGCACTTCTTACAATTTTATCGGTGTCTTGAAAATAATGGATTATTCCTATTTTGACCATGCACTATCAAACATCTTATCAATACCAATTTTTTGTCTCCACGGTTTGCATAATCAGTGGCCACAGAAAAGACTCTGTCATTTTCTGCATTGCCTTTAAAGTCTTTCTCAATTGAAAGACAATTTAACCTTTTGTGAAGGATGCCTGAAGCTGTTGTCTTAAGAAGAGGAAACATCTTAGCTGTTGGAAATCTTGTAATAACACTGTTCATGTAATATATGGTAGAGTGCTGTATTAGCCATTTTCTTTGCTTAATAAGAAATGTTTCAAAGGATTTGTTTTGTCTCATGGTAGGAATTATTATGATCATTTACATGCTTACAAGCAATTGAGCAAATGTGTCTCTGTAAAGTACAGTAAGTCTTATGGGAACTGTTGTTTTCTCTATTGAACCATGAAAAGTAATTTCTGCTCTCGTTCCAGGAATGCTCATTCCTCTATTTCATCTTAAGGACTATGTCATGATTTGTTGATACCATGCTATCATTATGTTCTCTACTATATCATCAGCCACAGGAAGAAGTATTGTCATCAACTACTTCTAAATCAATAATATAGAGGTTCCACCTTGGATATAATCAGTCACTCCAGCCCACAAAATGCCGGGCTAATAAACACTTTTTGTGATACATCCAGTAGTTAGCTCTGCTTTTTATAAACATTTTGGATATAGTCCTCTTCAGATATGAAAATATTCCATGAGTAGTATAATCCCAGCTGCAGTTCTTTGCTTTTTGCATTGCTGCGACAGGTGGAGTAATTTTTGTAAACAACTTGTAAGGAAATTTTACATCCTTTGGTGTGCTCTGTAAATGTAAACTGATGGCTGAGATCCTGTTCACAGGCCCTCTCCTCAAACACCGGTGTGTCTTGGGGAAACAAGAGCCATCTTCAGGAAAAAACAATTCCAATCCAGTTGTACAAAGTCCCTGTGATATAATACTTCCCTCAGCTCTTCCCAACTCTTTGGAGGGTTTCTTGATTTGCCAGCAAGATTCTGAGGTAGTTTCCAATTTATTTTTTCTTAATTTTCTCTTCTTCCACCCCACTTCTCTCTGAAATGCTTTGCCTTGAGATAGAAAGTGAAGGGAGTCTAACTCTTTTCCTATCTGCAGGCTCCTCATCAGCCATGGACAGGCTGACACCGAGCATACAGAACCTGGTGGGGCTGGAGTCCTTCTTTCTTTGTAAGCTGAAGAAGTTGGATGAAATTATCCAGAGATTTCTGGTAAGACATCTGCCAAGGACCTCTAGCTTCTACAAGTAAGAGGGCTTATTCCCAGGCTCAAAGCTCTACCTTGCGCACACTACGTACTAAATCTTTGCAATAAAATACACTAGAATCTATGTAGGGCAACTGGTTGCTCTTTATATAAGCATTCGTTGACCTTTATAGAAGTTTCTCACTTGCATGCAATCAACCTGAGCTGGAAGCAAAGGGATGTTATATATATAAATGCCATACAGTGTTCTAAAGGTTCTCAAACGTGAGGTCTTGTTTATGATGTTTTAATTTCAAGTGTGCATTTAGAGCAATATTAGAACAATGCAGATTTCCATTTTGGAAGCTCTGCGGTTATTTTCATTAAAAAGCTATTTTTATGACTCTGAATTCTATTCTGAAACCAGTATTTAATCAATAGTTACATGACTCTGTTGGCCTGGCCAGGTTTCACTGATGATTGATTTAACCTTCCTTTCACTCATACAAGAAAGGAAAGGGGAAGAAGAAAATATTAAAACATACATTTTTAACATTTTAACACTTAAGATGTAGCACGTTGCAGTGGTACTCAACTGTAGATGAATTCAGGTTTTTTTGTGTGCTCTGAAGCTACAGCTCCGATTAATTGCTCATTAGAACTCAGCAGTGTTTGAGACCCTGCAACATCACTGTCAAAATCCCTGATACTTGGAAGAAAATATTAGGGAAGCTAAATGTTTTTAACTTGTGTATGTGC
This sequence comes from Buceros rhinoceros silvestris, assembly GCF_000710305.1. Taxonomy (NCBI): domain Eukaryota; kingdom Metazoa; phylum Chordata; class Aves; order Bucerotiformes; family Bucerotidae; genus Buceros; species Buceros rhinoceros. The sequence goes on along the minus strand of NW_010420623.1, from coordinate 47,083 downwards.
TGACTAACTGAAAACTTTACTCCCTGAAAATATTTGAATGTCGTAAGCAGTGAAGCTGGCAAAGGTGTTAAAAAAAGACATACCTAGTAACAAAGTCATGGAATTATAAGCTGGAAATGTGATGGGTGATTTTTTTTTTTAAAGAAATTATTTGTGTCAGGCAAAAATTTCCATCAGTAAAATCTGAGAGATGGGAGTAATCTCACAATATAAATTCTGTTAGCTCATCACTTAAGATAGCTGCAACAATTCTACATCTACTAATAGGGAGAAAAATGTATTAATAATAACATTTTTATGGTGGTGGGGCATTTATTAAATGACACAATAGGTTTACCGACCATAATGAAATTTGCAGACAAGATTAAATGAAATAAAATAACTCTGTGGCACCATCATAAACAGGAAGATAGGAAAAAAGGTCAGAAAGTGAAAAAGAGCATTTGTCAAATCCATATTGGTTTACCGATATTTCATGTATGTTGTATGTGGGAAAAAAATCTGACCTGCATCACAAGGCCACAAAAATGAAGGAAAAATCATATCACGGTTGCATGTGCAATCACTATTCTCACCCCTCTGCAAGCAATATCATTACACTGTGGGATGAATTGGATCACAACAGGGGAAAAAATAGCACACAGGACTAGAAGTAGACTGTATCATGATGGATGTGGAGAAATAATCAGAGAACCAAGATTATTTGGGCTGTTACAAATTTAACTTTTTTTCTTTTAAAGAAAAAGCTTGAAAGAAATCTTTGTCTCCTTAACGTTGATAATCTCCTCCTCAGGAGCAGGTTATCATGTGGGACTTACAGCCTTGCTGGCCCAGTGGTCCAGCGCTACTGTTGCTGTATTAGCTGTTGGCCGGAGAAGACATCCCAGGCAGGAGATGGACAGCTGTTGTCTGATGCTGTACCTTTGGAGGCTCTTTAAAGGTGCCTGACCCTGTTGGACTGAGTAGGTTTTGCTTTATGAGACAGGATCTGATAGGACTATGTATAGGTGCAAGGGGGAAGTATGGCCAGATCAGTCAGACCTGGCTCAGTTTCCCGTTCCCTAGAACCTTCCAGAACTCACTGGTGCTGCTCGGCGGTGCAATAAAACAATGCATAAGTCTTCTTTCTTCTTTGTAAACTTGTTTTGGCACTTTGCAATGATTTTTTTCTTGAGGATTTCAAGCTTTAGTGGGGAGCCTGTGGTTTCTAACAATTTATAAGTCAGCCAAAGTTAAATAGAATTTAATGGGACAAAGTATTTCATCAGCCTCAGGGCTGTCTCCCTGCTGAATTTTGAAGGTTTTTCTGCAAACCGCAGGCATGAATTAGAGCAGCTTTTAAAAGAGTCTAGCTAGAATAGGATGTGTTAGCCTCTCTTATGAGAATCGCTCCCTTGCAAAGGGAATTGTGGTCATTTTAAGGGTCTCCTGTGGTCTATGGGCATTGCTATGCAACATCATATACCAAAGTAAAAAGAGCACTTCCAGTGATAGGAAAGCCTATAGTCCCAGCTTCCGTATTCACCTCCTTGAAGCTGTGTCACTCACCAGGAAAGGTTATCAGCTGTACAGGCCAGGAATAAAGCAAGGAAATGTTGCTCCGGAGCCTGGTGGTTGGGGAAAGAGGTGAGGTGGGCTTTTTGCCTCATTTTAGGGAAAAAAAAAAAAAACAAAACAAAACCAAAACATCTTTACTTCATCAAGTGTTAATACCACAATAGATTTGTCCCACCTACATTTAGCTTCTGCTAGATGTGTAGGGTGAGTCATCTCACATCTCAGTATGTCTGAACACTCTTATTCCAGTCAATAGAGAGAAATAGACACTTCTAGGGCACCGTACATATTACAATGCGTCTGCATATGCTACATTGAGATGAATCACAACACAGGAATGCTGTTTCTTTAATTATGAAGAAGGAAGTTGTTTTGAGATGTTCATCTACAACTTAAACATCAACACTATGGCAGAGAACTTTTCCCAGGGTGGGAACCACTGCAAATCGAGGTGAGGAGCTTGTTGGGCATATCCCTTCGCTTCAGTCAGGCTGTGTTATGATGCCCAGGGCTTGGAGGCAGCAAATTTGTCTGACTCCTATGGAGATGGGGAACCTGAGGGCTTCCAGTTGCCCCAGCTCCTTGGCAAGATGAAGGCCTGGGATCCATCTTCCCTACTCCCTGCTGAAACTGCTTCAGGGCTTCTTTGAACATCCCATCTGCTACCTGCAAGGCTGGCTGAGAGCCTAGGAAATATTTTCAAAGATAGAAACCCTGATGAAACTTAAGCATTTCAGGGGGTGTGTTTCTTGGGGGTATTTACAAATTTCAGTTATGTGACTTTTCTTCAAGAGACTTGTCTAAAGTCCCAGGGTATTCTGCAGAACAGAAATCCTAGGTGTTGGCCATGTCTGTTAAGTGTATTATTTTCATGGAGAAGAGAAGGTTTGATAGCTACCTTGATTATTTGGCTTAGTTCTCAATAAAGTGACCTATTTCATTGTCTTTCCTTGCTCTCGGGCAAAGGGCTGTCACACTTCTACATCTAAGGATGAAGCTCAGGGCTTGTCAATGTAAGGAATGCTGAACAGATCTCTCCTTATGTTGCAGTTGTGTTGCAGCTGTGTCTACAGAAGTCTGAAGTACCTGCCTCATCTATCTCACCTATTCCCTTTCCCTTTGCTGCCTTATAGGTGGCAGCAGAATTGTTGGCATGGATATGCCGAAAGAGTCTGATGGGCAAATAACAAAATTAAAAATCTTTGTTAAATCTGGTGGAATGAGCTGGGAGCAACTCTGCTGGCAGATGTGATGCAGCAGGAGGAGGGTTGTGAACAGCTGGAGGAAAGATCCTGAGCGGTCTTACATGCCACTGACACAGCTGTTTGCTGAATGCACATCTGTCTATGTCTCTCTGACAAAGAAATATTGGCAAAATCATATCACTCTTACTCCAAGTCAGAGCAGTTTGATTTCAGAGTACATAGTTAGGAATTTATATTAGTGTCTTGCCTTGACTACACCACCCAAGGAGACCTTCCGCTGTGCTTTTTGCAGCCAGACTTGCCTATCCCGCATTGGCCTTTTCAGCCATCAGCACGCTTGCAGGAAGCATGTGAAAAGCCCTTCCCAAATCTTTGTCTGCGAAGCCAAGCCATGGTATGATTTTTACAGAACTTCTGAAGTTCTCATACAATTAATTAAATATGCCACACAGACGGGTTTCGTAAAATAGCAATTCAAAATGCATGCAGATATTTGTGCCCTATGCCTGATCTATTTTCTTTATTGGGGAGGACAAGAGCAGCTTGTCCTTTTAGGAAGCATCTGACGATCTGTGCATTCTCATACATTACATATTACTATTGACTGAACCATCTGTAATTTCATAATTCTCTTAAATAATTTTTCTTTATCCACTGTATCTATTAGCAGTTTAACAATTCATCTTGATTGTATTTCTTCCACAAAATTGTATCTGATGGTGCTTAATTGATGGTTTAACCATTTCTCATTTTGTTTATTTAGAGGATATTAATGATACTAGATCTCCAACAATGAATAGGGCTGTCTGAGATAGCCTTCATTTACCTTTGAATGCCCTTTTCTGAACAAGTGTGTATGAAAGGATTTTCAGTGTTAAGAGCATGCTATAATATCTCGTGTCTCATAATATTTCAAAGATATGATTAATAACCTCTTTCTGGGGCACTGCAAGTATTCAAACCTTTATGCCCATTTGACACGGCCATTTCATCTGGTTGCTCTTTTATCTTAGGGTAAAAACGAATGACAGTATTTTATACTCGTAAGTCAAGACTCTCTCCTAGAGAAATTCCAGACACTGCTCAGAAATCTCCTGTTATCAGTCCCTACCTATCTAGCTTGTTTCAAGCTCAGTAATGATGTGTAATGTTGCAGGGATCTCTTTAACCTAGAAAGGAAGCTAAGTAGGAATATGTCTGAGTTTTCCTCAGCTCCATCAGTAGTTTGCAGTGCTTGAAGATGTGAGCCGCCTGCTAGTATACAGTGGTTCAGGAAAACTGTGTTCAGTGCTAATCTGGAGATTAGTATCTATCTTCCTGTGGTTTACAGTGCTACAAAGTGTATCTCCTTTATCTGGCCAATAATCTGAACACCCTACTTTTCTGACCTAGCGAAAACTACTGAAATCCAGTGACTACTCTTGTCTTTTGATCAAGATCAATAGTGCTACATACACTGATCTGCTCCTGGATAAAATGAAGCCCTCTTGCTGCTAGTTTCCCATCTCTCTGTTATTTATGGTGTTGCTTTCAGTACATTATGGTCCTTTACTATAGACAAACACCGGAATTAGTTTGTTCCACAGTACAGAAAGATCACAAACTTCCACTGTAAATTCTTTCCCAGTGGTCCCAGAAGTATTATTCACGCCAAAAGAGAGATGATACCTAAGGATTTGGGAACAACTATCTCTGTGTGCTAGATATTGTAGAATACAAAAGATTGAATGGTTTTGGAGATACTCTTAGTAACAAGATGTAAATTGGCAGAGACCATCTGCTGTGAAATTGATTCACCATGATTCAGACAAATATCATTTAGAGATTTAACAACCCTTAGGGAATCATGTAGAAGTTTTGCTTTCTCTTTTCTCTGCTTTTATTTCCCAGTGGTCACCTTTTGCACTAAATTTTAAGTAGATTTACATTTAAATTCCTGTTTATGCAAAAAGGAAGGTAATGCAATATTGACCTTCAGTTTCATGATATTCATAGTGTTCAGTATAAGATTTCCTTCTGACATAAATGACCTCAAAGTGTTTATTCCGAATGTATAGTGTTGCAAAAATAAATTTAATCACGTATAATTATAAATATGGAGTTTAGATGTTTATGAGGAAATGGGCACAAAATAAAACACAGAAAATTCAGTTTAAACATCGGAAAAAATTTCAATCATGAGAGTAGTTGAACACTGGCACAGGTTGCCCAGAGAAGTTGTGAAGTCTCCATCCTTGGGGATATTAAAAACACACCTGGATACATTTGTAAACAACCCACTCTAGCTCACCTTGCTTTGACCAGAGAGTTGCACTCAACAACCTCCAGAGGCACCTTCCAACCCTAGCTGTTCTGTGATTCTTAAAATTCTTAAATTTCTCTATTTCTTAGGTTTTATCCAATCATACTAGTATTGTTTATCAGCCTTGGAAAGAAATTAAGGGGACAAGCTCTCTGGAAAATGTCGATTCCTTTGTCTACTTATTTGAGAGAACCCGGGAGATCGTTTTCCTAGTAATCTCCATTTTGAAACTGGTAGTCTTTGGAGTACCCAGCCACACTCAGTAATCTGTGTGTGCATTGTTGAGGGTTTCCACTCCATATATTGATGTGTAGTTGCAGAGTTACAAAAAAAGGCACACACAACTTGACAGCTAAGGGTTTGCAGCTGATCCTATCTGATGCCTGTGCAAGATTTCTAGGAGGCTCTTGGTAATCTCAGAGGATTTCCCATACACAAACTTACACATCCGTTCAAGTGCCAGACACATTTGCTCACTGTCCCAAAGACAGCAAGTGAGTTTGAGCTCCAAACAGTACCACTGGTCCAGCCCTGCATCTGTGCTGGCTCCACAAGCTGGCATCCTACCTGTACCTTTAGGAAGTTAAGCCCACGTTCCCATGACAACTCCAGTAATTACCCATTGAAAATCAAAATCTCATTTGTCTGTGACTTGGCTTCTCCACCTTGAGAACCACACTACTGGCCATGTAATAGACTTAATTGTAATTAAAATGAATCTAAGTCAAATATAGGAAGTAGTAGATTGTAGTGCTTTCTTTAAATCCGTACTTCCTATTTTTTTCAAAATGCAAGAACAGTCATTTGAATTTAAGAAAAAAATGCAATTTGAGTCATTATTCTTCCTGTCATATTATGAATGGTTTTAAATTTATTTTACCTATTGAGACAAGTACAAGAAATTTGGGTCTAATATGAAGGTGAGTAACTATCACACTGGCAGGGAATATTTCCAAGTTTCCTACTTGGTTTTGTGTTTGTGCACTAAACTACAGTCCCAGACCTGCTCAGCTTGACTGAGTGCTTGGTTTTAAACAGCATCCTATTTAGGGGTATAGCGGTAGTGAGCTGGGTTGAACATATACTTAGTGCTTCTTTCTGTGTTAACTTTGGTACCTTTCCTTTTGAAATACTCACTGATGTGAAACATATGAGAAAGTAATACAGTCTGATGTGTAGGTTGAAGCAATCAATTACTCTGTATGAAGCAATAATCTAATTTTCTCAGAAAGATTCAGCAGTAGTAAATAAATCTTAATAGTTCCTTGAGCTAATACAGCCAGCGCTGAGGCTTAAACCTGTTTTCACACCGTATTTTAGGGACCAGTAGTCTTAATGAATGTCAGTTCTTCAGCTTGTAGAAATCTTGCTTATACATCAGAAACCCATGGGCTTGGGTTTAACATAGAGGTTAAGGTTCCATTACTGAACAGTAGTGATGCAAAACATCCTTAGAAAAGTCACTACAGTGTAAACAGTAATGCAGTATATGCTTAATGTCCCAGCTCTAAGAGCTGCCTGAGCCATCCAGGGAAGGGGGAAAAAAAGATTAAGGATTGGATCTTCTCCCTACTCTCCTTTCATCATTTATTTTCTTTTATTATTGGGTACTTAGCCTTTGCAAGGGCTTAAAGGGGAATTCCTTGCTTGGACAGAAGCTATTATCTCATGTGTGCCGACAGAGTTGGTTTAGATATCCTCTCCTGACCAGCAATCCTATTCAGACAAGGGAGGGAGAACCGCTC
>NW_010420623.1:26544-40117 GCF_000710305.1 Buceros rhinoceros silvestris | reverse complement strand
GCCTTCCTGGCGTTAGAATAGGATCGGGCTCAGAGACCTGTAGATGGGCTCGTGGTAATCACCAACCATCCAGACTGGCCTTGTATAGTACATGTACTGAGGGGCAGACTGTAGGCCATCCTTGATTCCCATGCCATCCTCTGGCAGGTGCGTTCAATTTACCTCCCTGTGGTAGGATTTAGCACAAGGAGACTGCCAGCACCACCTTTCCAACCCTCTCTTGGTTCTGCTCCTGTCCAGAAGAGAAAAGCCATCTGCCATAAAGCCATATTACAGCTCCTCTTTGAGAAAGATTATTGTGTAGATAGTTGTAATGTGGGTAAAAGGTTTGATATGTACCTGAGAGTCCTTTGAAGGTAACTTCAAATCTGACCCTAACGATCAGCATAGATACATGTCTAACGATCATTTTGTGAGCTGTGGTTGTTTCTTTCTTTCTTTCTTTCTTTTTTTTTTTTAATAAAGGAGTAAAAAGAAGCAGGAGCCAATTTGAGATCACACAATTTTAAGCTGCTCATATTCCTGCCAGGAAAATTTCTATCTGTTGAGATGTGAACAGATAGCTAAGTCCAATTTGAATGAAACTGCAATCCATAGGAATTGAAAACATCATTTATATTCGCTATCACAGTGGCGAGGCTACTTCTAAATACAGTTACATATGCAAATACTTTAAAGCAGGACTTAGGTATATGACTGAAATCTCTGTCTGAGCAAGAATGCAGACAGTTACATAATTTGTCCACGAAATCAAGTTATACACCTGAGATTTTTGTGAGTATATGTGCTGCTAGCATTACAATATGGGGTCCTTAAAACACTTTTCTGCTAGTCTCACCCATCAGCTTCCCCTGTGCACGGAGAAAAATTTGACTAGACAATTCATATTAAAATGTTTACCTAACATTTGTGCCTGCATTTAGGAAACAACCATTTTGTTACTGCATTGAGAACCACGGCTGCAGTGATGAGCTGAGATATAGCTGCCTACTCCCAAATATAAGCTCAAGAGACCTATTAAGCTATTTCTTTCCCAGGGCTGCAGAACTGTGTCCTCTGACAGCGTAGGACTGGGGAGAAGTTGGTGGTGTTATGTTGTTATGTTCAGATCTTTGTTTTGTGTGCCTCACTTTGGTGCCCCAGCAACCATCTCTCACCAACGATGCAGGGAGACCAGATTCTGGAGAGAAAGAGCTCTGAAGCTTTTTTCCTGGATTAACATGCCAGAGCATGTGGTGTCTAAAAAGCCCTGTACCATGTGAAAAAGCATGAGGGGACAGGACCTTATAGACCTAGAGCAGGAGCCATGAGTGCTCTCCTCTGATAGACACATACATTCACCCCTCACCTCTACCCCACCAAGCAGTGTGGCAGCACTGCAAAACAGTTTTTCCCTCCAGAGATACTAACATGTAAATGAATTTCTGCCAATGATTGAGCACTGTTTGGGGATGAAGTGAAGTCAGCTGAAGCTAGGGGAAATCAGATCAGCTTTTCATCAGTTTTAGTGACATAACTTGAAGAAAGAGCAGCTGAAGGCTCTGGGTGAATGCAACTCAATGTATTCTTCCTTATTATGAGCCCTACCAGATGAACTCGTTTAAAGCACGGAGAAATACTCTTCTGTCCGCACTAGTCCAGACTGTAGGACGTGCTTAAGTTATTCATGAGACCAATGGAAAGGAATATGAACATTTATCAGTGAAAGGTGATTTATCTGATTGAAAAGTGTATCACTACCTGTCTGATGGCAAGAAGAGTGGACTTCTGCATGCTGAGATAATGAGATTTCTGGTTCACCTTGGTGACTCACTGGGACTAGCCACACTGCACTGAAAAAGGGAAAGCCCAGGACATGTTCTGACAGACAGGATTAGAGTATGGACTTTTGGCAGCAGAATGCATGAATGACTAAATGAAAAGCTGTGCCTATACTAAAGAGTCGTGTGTTCCTAGGCTTCTCTCATCCAGACAGAAGAACTTTGGAATCAAAGTCTGTTTTAACAATTTCCTCTATTTTTACAAGACCTTACTTTGCATTTTTAGGCAGTGATTATAACCAAAGCAGCACAAGTACTCAGCTGTAATAGCTGATTTGCCCAACTATATCAAAATCCCCATGCAGTATAAAGAACTACAGCATGTCTAGGCACGTCACTACAGCCAGGGAAAGAAGCCAGAGGGGGCAGGAAGAAAAGCTGCTCTCTATTGATGGAAATACTAGTTTCAGTGTGTTCTTAACAGTAGTGAAATCAGCTACTTGTCATCACCTCTAGAGATGTGTGTCATGACCAGTAACGCTGATGCAAACCTCCGCTTAAGTTAGATGTGGAGTTACAGGACATGTCTTTCTACTCACTGAGCAGCATTGCAGTGCACCATGAAATGAGTCACTGATCTAGTGGATCAGGCTTTTCCACTGTGTTCCCAGGCAAGAATGAGGATGGAACAAGGCAGGTCTGAAGGAGACTGTTTTCCCTGTCCCCCTTCCAGCAATGTTCCTCCTGCCTTTGGCCGCAACATCACACCCTACTTTTTGGTACTTGAGTCTGAAGCACCTTGTTCTTCCCACTCACGTGTCTTTGAACAGCTACTGCTTCATATCTACTTTCTCCCGTCTCTCATGTTTGCCTCAGTTTCTTCTCCTCTGCTGCTGATGCCTGTTTTGAAGCTGTGGTATTTCACTGCTTTTTCCCAGAGCTGCTTACCTTTTCACAAAAATTTCCTCCTTCCCTCAGCTTATATTTCTTCTACTTTTCCCTCCCTCAAATTCCACCTTGGGAGCCAGTTCTCTGCTCTGGGAGGGCACTGCATTAAATGATCACATTCATCAAGAGTGTTGCAACCACTGGGAGGTACGGCAGCCAAGCCATACTCTGTAATTTCATGATGTTTTTCTTCTTCTACTGCTGACAGTCATATTTTTCTGATGCACACTAGACAATAAAGTAAGAAAGGTCAAAATTATAAGCCTGCTGTTATTGGTAATAAATGCTGTAGGCCTTCATGTAGGCAAATGTCACGACTTAAAGGGTTATTGTAACACTGGGTTTGCATGATTTTCTAATATCCAAGGCAATGTAAACTTTATCTTTATCTTTATTACAGATTACTGCAAATTATTACTAGCAAAACAAATATACTTATGATTAATAAGGCAAATATACATAAAAACCCACTTATTACAAAATTAGTACCAGAAAAGCAAGTATATATATTTCAATAGCAGCAGTAATCAATAGTAGCAGCAAGTATATATTTAAATATTACATGTTATTAGGAAATTATAGCTAGTAAAGCAGCAAACACAGTTATGATTAATTATTTATATACACGCCTATATGTATTATTCCAAATAGTACCAGTATGACATTCACCAAACTGTTCCCTGGAGTAGGACCTCAAAATTGATGATGCCAAACTCCAAAAATGATCCATGTCACCGAGTGTGGAGTCAGTCAGATGTTCCCAGCAATGGTCCAACCTGACCAGGAGATCTCATAGAAAAGTTCATGCAGAGGGAATTCTCAGGAAAAGGCCCCGTTTTGTGCAGAAAACAATTCAAATTTATATCAAGGGATATAAGGGGATGTAGGACACCACCACCAGAAGCTGCCAATCGATGCTGCTGATTTCTACTTTTCACCTGGACAGCCAATTTTTGCACACTGTTTTCCTGTTATTTAAGCTAGAATAACCAATAGCAGTTGCCAATTCCTACTTCCGGAGGATCTTTTCCCTTTTTTCCAGACTATTTTTCATCTTCCCAGATGATAAGTTGCTATTACAATTTTTTGGTTTCGCACTTATTAAGAGTATCTCAGGATCTCTCTGCTTATAAGTACCTGGTTGACCTTTAAATGTGCCGGCTATGCTTCCCAAGTATACTTGCACAGGCTTAGTTCCCAGGCTAGCAGTGTCCAGTCTGGCAAGCATTTTCCCCGTCAGTATTTTCCCCCTTATAACAGATTAGTTTTGTCGCTGTTTTCCTCAGCAACTCAGGCTCTCTGATCTAGAAAGGCAACAGTACTCAGTAATTTTCTGGAGTGTCTTCAGGCTCATGCTGAAAAAGAAGAGGTAGAAAAAGTGTCCTAAAGCTTGCCTACCTTCATATGCTGGACAAGATCAGACATTACCACAAGCAAAAGCAAGTGCTGAGGACTTTAGTCACTGGTGCTTTTGGAATGTCTGTGCGCTAATGGACAATCCAGAAGTGGCCAAAATAAAGAACAGCACTTATCACCAGAGTGCTAACCTGCCAGAGAATCAGTAAAGCTGTGATCCCTAAAACTCACCTGAAGAAAGAATACTGGCTTTGCAGTGAGAAAATGGGCATATATACCATGAGCAGAAGAGTTCTGGTATAGGACTGTTCCCCCTTGATACTTAAAATATAGTTAAATCAATTTAAAAAAAAAGAAAAGAAAAAGCTCGAGAATATTTCTGGCTGCATTATGTAGCACATAATAACATCACTCAGATGCTATGCACAGCCATCAACACCCCCAGAGAATGCCCCATGTAGTACAGAGCAGGTCAAGAAGGAAATTTTACGTGGGGTCAGAATTAACACAACACAATCGAAGGAATATGCATCACCAGTAGGCACTGGCAGGGGAACGCACGCTAGCAGAGCGTTGCAGATGGGGAGACTCACAGTCATTTCTGAGTCATGTACATTGCTCAATTTTCCAACCCAATTTCCAATCTGCAAAAATGTATAATGCTTTTCTTCCTCGTGGGGTGGGGCAAGTTAAAGACAGGTACTGAAAATATAAAATACAGTAAAAGCTCTGAGTTGCTGAAATACCACAGCAATAAGGTCTGTGCAAGTATTTAGATTACATCTTTACTGTAAAGAGCTTTTTTTCCAGAGGTTTCTCACTCTCTGTGCTAATTCCAAAATCATAACTCATTGTTACTGAGCTAGTACAATGACATATACATTAACAAAGACTTGGAGCTGATGGAAGCGATGGTTCCAAGGCTACCCATTAAAGTCTTATTCAGCAGAGTGGAAACCTTTTGACAAGAACATGACCTTTTTCTGAGGCCACTTGAGGATCTGCAAAAGAATTCTGCAGAAGCAGTGTCAGAGGGTGCATGGCACGTATGCTGCATGTGTGAGAGGAAGGGAGTTAGACAGTCTGAATTAAGCTTTTCCCAGAAATACATAACGCGTCCTGGGGCCAGCGCAAGATGTTGGTGTGACGTGTGAAATGAAGAACGATTTAAATAGAGCCGGTGGAAATAATTCGAGCAGGGCTTTCTGGCAATATTTCTTTGCCCTCTGGCCCTCAGCTTTAATAGCCTCATTCACACTGCTCTCACACAATTATCCACAAAACTGGCTAAGGGGTTTCAGAGAGGATTAGCAAGATAACTCCTGAGAACTTACTGTGCTTGTGTCCAACTCATTATACTTTGGAAGTATTGAGGAGGGATCTCTAAAGATGTCATGCAGTCCAACCATCTGCATTGGGGAAGTACCAGATCTTCTTAAATCTTCTTCAGGAGCTGTTTGGTGGAGACATAACAAAGAGCACAGTGAATCATTGCGATCCCTACAGCAATTTTTTGCATAATCTAAGATTCCTATATCAAACCAAATTCTTTCTTCCTAAGTAATGTTTTCTAAGTCTCTTATCCCTCCTGTAAGCTCCAATAGTTTTACACTTCTTCAGTGTATAAGGATCACAACTGGACCCACTGTTCCAGCTGTGGCTTCTTTCATACCAAATAGATCAGTATAATTACTCCTTGTGTCTTATTTGATCTAGAGTTGTCTGTGTACCTTGCAGGTTTACAAAGTTGACTCTTATTTTCTTACTCATCCATTATACCCTGTAGTACTGCTACCTGCTACATCATTTCCAATGTTGAACTCATTCGTTTAATGTCTCCCTTAATGGACCACTTTGCTTCCTCTTCACAGAATTCTACCTTTCAGATTTCATACTATTTTTTCAGATTATCAAGATTTAATTTTAATTTTGAACCTGTCCTCCAGAGTGCTTACACAATTTTCTGCTTCATGTCATCTGCAGATTTATATGTATTTTTATTTCATTAGCAGTCTATAAAAACTCATAGTGAGGTCAGGACGGGTTTTAGCAGGGGTCTATCCTTTTCAATGTGACAAGAAAACACTGATAACTACTCTTTCAATTCAGTTTAAATATGCATTCTTCCAGATTGCTATTGCAGCTACCTCTTTTTACAGCCCTCACAGTGATTTTATTTTCCAATTTCTTTATAGATTGGTCAGTCTTATATGCAGGTCTAAGGGACAGTAGGAGGGTGACTAAATTAACAGTGAAGTTCAGCAGATGTTTTTGCTAAAGAAGCAGAGCTGCAGCAAGAAGAAAGTGGTGGTATATCCTTACTGAATTAAAGTCATCACTGCACCGGGCAAAGAAAAGATCATGACTGAAATCTTGATGGACACAGCAGACCAATGAGATCACTCTTCTTTGCTTGAAAGCATTATCCCAGCGTGGTGAGGTTTGGATGGGCAACATGTGATCAGTACTTGATCTATTCTATTTCATTACAAATAAGAGGGTGGTCAAGGGACGTGTTGACTACTCACAGGACTCTAAAGGTACAGAATCATACAAATATTGCAAGGGACCTCAGGAGGTCATGTAGCCCTGTCTCTCACTCAAAGCCGGACCCATATCAATGTACAATGAGCACTTCTGCGTTCATCCAAACAAATCCCCAAAACCTCCAAGGATAGAGATTATACAATTGTTTCAGGGATCTATTCTAGGGCTGTGACATTTTCCTAGTAATAGAAACTTCCTAATGTCTCATTCCGTTTGCTTGGTCCCATGATGTAGATTGATCTCACCACTTCAGATAGCACAAGGAAACCATGACGGGGGTGGGTGTTGGTCGCTCTGAACAATACCAACATATTCAGGGATGGTAAAATATTGTAGGGTTAAATATGTAACAGCAGCTGTTACAGTCAAGTCAAATTGCTTCATAGAATGCTATGAAGAAAGGTGATGATTGAGCACTGCTCCATCCTATATAGATAGGGGCTATCATCTCTATAGCACCAGAGCTGACTCATCCAGACTTGCTGTCACACTCTTATCTTTGATGGCCAGAAGCTCATGACACTATGAGGATGAGATGTGGTAGTTCTCTGATGGGTGGAAATGCATGGCAACATCTTGTAAGTGATAGCTGCAGTGAAGGTGACGGTAATGCTGTGCTCAGGACAGGGACATCCCTGTTGCCCTGATGATTCGAGCGTATCTGTTTTCCAGAAGCAAAACTCTCCTTAAAGACAGGGGCTTAGAAAATGTAGATATATTTCTATGTGCACCCTTCAGCAGTATTCAACATTTCTCTATCATATAACACAGTGGCATCATTGATCTTCAGGGTATTTGACAGTACTGTGGGGGTCTTTACTCTAAAATTCCCATAATATTTTACTGCAAGTTCATCCTGAGATTCAATGGTTAGCAATCAATTGGCTGCTTCAACCACATTAAAAAAAAAAAAAAAACCAGCCCCTTTCATTTAACGTCTTTGGTTTTCTTCCATAAGGCTGAGAGAAACATCAGTGATGCAGGAAATAATATGAATAATTCACTCCAAAGGTACAATAATAATTGTAAAATAAAAATATTGCATTTTCAAAGTTTCAGAAAAGTACCAAGCAGTTCCTGTGGCTTTTACATTTTATGTACATCATATATAGCAGAAGAGAAGGTATAACTTGATCATACAGAGTTAAATAAAAAAATTTTAAAGTGTGCAGTATAGATATGAATGCAATATTGGTACATTCTCTTTTCATTTTCTCCAAGACGAGGAAAGAATTATGAAGAAAATCGACCCAAATATTCAAAGGTTCTGGCTGCTTCTTGGAAGGTGTATAATGCCCTCAAATAGGACTTTCAGCAGTAGATATTCATGGGAGCTTTGTCTATATTTTCCAGATGGAAAATGATGTTGTTTCTGATAAAATCTGTAGAGCCTGGTTGAAACTTGCTTTGAGGGGGTAGGAAATGGGCATTCCATAGCTCCAGGGAGAAGATAGGGTTAAAAAAATCCAGATTGACTACAACGAAAGATTTACTTTTCCCCAAAAAAGTACTTTCCCACTAAAATTAGTCATGTGTCAAGACTGATAAATTTAGTTCTCTCGTGTTTTGGGAGGCAGAAGGAATTATAAAACGCACAGTTAAGCAGCAAAACCCATGGCTTTCCCGGCAAGTTAAGACTAGCACAAACCTTGATTTTCTTCTGCCACTTGCACTGACAAGACTGGGGGCAGCTCTGTTAAAAATACAGAAAATGACAGTCATGCCATAGTGCAGGAAGACAGGGAGACAAGGGTTATATTCCTTGATTTTAATTTTAAAATACTATGCAGTGCAGATCTGTCTTCTGGTTGTTCCTCTCCACTAAAAGAGCTAATGTTAGGAGTTTTTCAGAACACTGTCATTGCAATTGGTGTAAATGTGGTGGGTATTTAAGCTCTGGTTCTTCTTGAGTATGTTTTTCATTAACATTTAGAAAATGGGCAAGGTTTTTTCTCAGTAAATGCCAAGAAAAAAACACGTATTTGATTTTTCCCCTACAACACACACCTCCTATCCTAGTATTTTGTGCTATAATTACCCTTCAAATGAAAGCATGGAACAGGTCACCATATTGAAAACGCCTCCTCAAAAATCAATGTGTGTTTCCTATTCTGGATTGCATTACAGATAAGAATCCTGCAGTAATCCTTTTCTTGAGGGAAAAATATAGAGACCTTTATATAGCACTATAAATGCTGTCTCTCCAGAGCGAGCAGCAGCGTTTCTCAAATAGCTGCTAATAAGACTAAATATGGTAGAGCATTGCAGTGAATCACAGTGTTGTATTGGGTTATGCAAGCCTCTAAGGTCACTTACGTAAAGAAGTGAACAACTGAACTACAAGCAGGCTCTTCTGTTGATTAATTTGTAAGGCACGTAAGTGGCATTTAAAGAGAAAACTCCTTATGGCTGGCTGCTGCCATGGGATGCAAGACTCTGACAACTATTGTAATTGTTCTTTTGAGTTTCCTGAACTAAATTAAAGCCACAACTGGATCCATATGTTGGGAATAATGCTGCTAGAATCCACTTAGCCCTCCCTTGGATCCCCAGTGGCCTCAGGCAGAGGGGAAATTGCTGTTGTGACGCAAATTATTTAGCTGATTGTAAAATTTATCTGTTGGGGGAATAGGAAAAAGGAGGAAGCGAATACTCCAAGAAATGTCATACTGTGAAAAGTGGGATCAAAAGTCACTTCTAGTAGGTTTAGAAAGTCTTGGACCTTCCTATCCCTCAATGTTACTGACCTAGTTGCACCTGTAAAAATTATATTGCTACCCATTTGTGCTATTTGATAAGCCAAATTCTGTGTTGTTCATGGCAACTGAATTGGCTTTCTGGGTTTTCCATGTTTCAAAGCTACTCAGAATTTTCCACTGCAAGAAGGAGAAGAAGATCCGTAACATTCAGTAATAGATATAACTTGAAAACTGAGCTGCAGTAGAAACACTGAGCTGCAGCAGAAACACATCAGAGCTTATGAAAAGTGGGAATTTCTGTTTGTGGAACATTTCATTTTTGTCCTTTAAGGAATTCATATTCGTAGGTATTTGTATAAAATTATTCAGAATCTGTGCATCAAGGAAGTATATCAAAGACCAGCTGATTATTTAAGGGCGTGTTTCATCTTGCTTCCATTTGTTGCAGCTAAGCTTATAACAAATTAGCCGGTGAGTTAATTACTGGCATTGTGGATGACAATGCAAATGGAATGCTTGCTTTACTAGTGCTATGATACTTCCCCACAGGATCAAAAGGGAAGAGAACTACTACACAGAGTTTTTTCAGCTTAGGGTCTGTACTCATAATCTGTCTAGTCACCGTTACTTATATTTCAGAGGCATAACAGATGCCCAGAGTAATGAGAGAAGATTTTTTTATTCTTTGGCAGAGATTAGAGGTTTCAAACCTTCCCTGTGCTCTGAGAGGTGTTGAGAAGGATGCAGCTCACTGGAGAAGAGGTAGATAAACTCTGAATTGAAAAATGTGAATCGCTGAAGTGGTTAAAAGGAGGTGTTTCCATGCTGGACCAGGGAAAAGGATCCTTAGAGCCTAGCTCAGCTCTTCAGAGGGACATGGGCAACTGCTGCTATTGATCCAAGCCACGAGTGCAGGGCTAACACAAAAATGCTCTGGGCCGTTAGCTCATAGACATCCTCAGGCTAGAGGAGAAAGGTGTGAGATGGACTTCTGCTAAGCCCTCTAAAAGAATCAGGATATAATTGCTGTTTACACAGCACGTACACATGCATTTTCCTTAGTTTCTGGCTGTGCTATCTTTCACTTGTTTTGCAGTTCAAATGCTTCTGAGTGGAAGGACTCTGCCTGCTAAAGGTGCCCAGAGATAATGCAGTTTATTTTCTCAGATGCAGAGAGACAGGACAAGGACCGTCTAGGACAGTTGTGATGTTTGCTCAGCCCTTTTTGTTGCTGTCAGCCACAGCAGAAGGTTGCAGTATGATTTGTTCACTGACTGCAATTTAAATTGATCAAAGTTACTACCAGCACCCTCACAGCACTTCCCTCTCTCTTTTAATCACTGTGGTGCGTTCCTTTTACCTTTGGAAAGAGCTTTACCAGTTTGGAGAGCTTGTGGCTTGCTCTTTGATTGTGGAGGGTCTCTCTGATTCTCTCAACAGCTCAAGGATTTCCCTGAGGAAGTTTAGCAGGTTTTCACACATTATTTTCACCACCACAGGAAAAACTAATCACTCAGCAGTTCAGGGAAGCATCAGGAAAGGCATATTTATAAACTTTTTTTATTTTTTATGCCAAACGTGCACAATTTATAATAGATTTTAATTTTGCATGCAAAAACTCAAAATAATGAGAGCACAGTGCACAGGTTCCATCCCATCCAACAGGATCAGCCATTTGTTTATAAGAAGCTGTGGCTTGTCACATCTTTCTGCTCTATTCAAGTGGTTATATTACAAAGAAGTTAGAGAACAGGGCTGGTGAGAACACAGTCGTATGTTGATGTGGTGCCTGAAGGTGCTGGGGCAGGATTTACAACTGGAATATTTAACTTCCAGTATACATTTTTTCATGGCTAAACTATAAACCGTTTCAGGTTAAAGCCTGGCACCATGAGTCCCTGAACTGCAATATAAACTTTTAAAAAAGAAAGTTTATAATGAAATACGTCAGTAGCATGAGACAGCCTAAGAATAGATTCAAAATACTGCAACATAGCAATGCACTATGACAAACTTCTCCTTACTGTCATAGTTTATTACTGTACAATGATTAACCCAACATCATCATGGTACAAGAGATGTTTTTTCAGTATTTATGCCTGCAAGGGTTTGCAGAGGGAAGGTCTTCTGTACATGGGTCTCTGGAGAGGTAGCACCATAAGGAAATCATCTTAGGCAGGATGATGCTGGAGGTACCTTTTTCCAAATTTCTCTTTTACTGGAGTTTACTTGAAAAAGAGGAACCGTCTAACTGCTTTCTTATAAACATCCTGCTGGCTCTTGGCCAGGCCTTGAAATGTGGCTTGAATCATTTATATTCAGGAAACTCTGAAAAAAAAATTGTTTTGGTAAAGTCATCCCCATGAACAAGCCCCACAGTTTGGGTAATTTGTCTTCCTAATTTTTAAATACATGGTAGTATAGATAGAAAGGAGAAATTCAAGAGATGTAGCTAAAGAGAGGAGAAAGAATCTGCATGAGCATTAAGAAAATAAGAAAAGAAGAAATGTAATTAGTTTGCTTAGCTCTTTTTCACTTGAAAAAGAGCTTTTGTTTTTATTTTCCATTGTTTAAAAACTGTGCTGAAAGGTGTGAAACAGCGTGAATCCATTTTCCACAATTTAATGTTGCCTGAAATCGTTACAGCAGCGGAACTGGATGAAGGCTGGAAAGAGAGAAGTGCAAACAGAAAAAGATGAGCAGGAGGTGACCTAACGAGAAACAACTGCCAGCAGTTTTGCAGCACAAAGAAGGAAAGGTGAAGAATGGGCACGACATAAGGGTGTGTCCCTTCTTCTCCCAGGCACTATGGCCAGGGTGTAAAAAATCATGACTGATACATTTGAACCGTCCGTTATTAACCTTAAATCTGTGAAAAGTACTTGTGATGAGGGTCACTTGTAGGCATGTATCAACACTAGCTGTTAGAATTTCCTTCATTTTTTAACATCCTCAAAGAAAGCTATGATTCAAGTGGGAAAAACACAGTATTATTCACAAGCTCTGTGAGAAATGGAGAGGAAAATTCTGCTTTTTCCCCTGGAAAGTAAAGTGAAAAATCTAAGGTGAGATTTAGAAGAGTTCTGCAAATAATGATTAAAAGATTAAAAACTGCTTGTCAGCGAGTTTGTGTTAATCAATGTCTTCTCATGTGGGTATGTTTCCTCTAGCAAGCTGGTAAACTTTGATTTTGTGTAATTGGGAGGTTAAAAGTTCTCCTAATTAGCATCCTCTTCTATGGGGATGTAGCACCTAGTTTGCAATCATAAAGGTGAAGGGTTTTTGAAGAGCTGCTATTTATGAAATAAATTTGCCTTTTGAAGCAAAATTCAACTGTGGAGACAAACGAATCACGGTTTTTGTCAATGTAAAAGGTAAAGTTACATGGCTACATTTCATGACCTTTTCTTTTACTACTATGGAGATAGTAGAATGGAAATGAAGAATGAGTGGTCAAATTCGACAAATCATTTAACGATTGTGATCAGCTTTTTTTTCCTGGTGTGGCATTAGTTGCTTTAGTTGCCATACAAAGTCATTAGAGAAACCCTTAAAATCAAATCACTTGCTTTAAAATGTAGTTGCCGCTGGAAGAGGCAGCTAAAACACAGGTAAACTTTGTGATTACAGATGATTACCTGAAGTACATTTGCTGACATACTCTGAGTCTGGCTTCTAGGAACAGAGAAACAGAAACCCAGTGGCACTCCAGGAGTCAACCCGCTGAATAAATATAATGGCTAGCGAGGTTCACTAGAAATATCCCTCAACAGAGATTTACCAGCTTTTATTTCATAGATCTCCCTAGAGAGCTTTATCTTCTGTACATTAAAATAGATCATACTGGACTTTCTCCTTTTCATGTATTTCTCATGAGTACAGATGTAGGTGAATGTTTTATACTTGTAAATCAATGAGATAATTATTTTATGGTTTATATATTATATGGTCTTCTTCTCCTCTGTGGTTTATCTACACAGTTACTTGATGGACCTGGCATGGAATTAAGATGTAATTTCAGAGCTGCACAGATGAAATCTGAACACAAAATTATGGAATTAACTCTGCCAATCACTAGCCCAATGGATTCTTAGGGATGCAGGGTTGGACAATTGCAATGACTTAATTATTTTTTTTCAAGTCCAAATTAGAAGTTATATTGCCAAAGCATATTTTCCAGATGTAGAAAGTCTGGGAGAAGGAACTAGAAACTGGTGCCATCTTGCTGTTGCAGGACCTCATGTTGAACTATCTTCCTTGTGC
>NW_010420623.1:1719-26471 GCF_000710305.1 Buceros rhinoceros silvestris | reverse complement strand
AAATATCTTCCATGTGCATGTGACAAATTCAATGTAAATGACCAATCAATCTGCTTGTAAATGAAAAGTTAGTGTTACATTTGTTTTGTGAAAACAGATAACAGGCTCTACTTTTCATCTGAGCAGTGACAGCCTGTCCCTTACCCACGGCTATGTTACATGTGATCACAGTATAGCAACATATTTTGGCTGATCACCAAACCTTCAGCTCTCAATAGCAACAGTTATACTAAAAGCAAGACCGCATCTTGCCTGCAATGTGAGCTATCACATTCCCACCAAACTTATTCTCTGTCTCACTGTATTCAAAGTCTCACCTTCCAGGAGCTCAGTCCCCTGCGCTGAGGGAGATCTGAACACAAAATGCTTCAAAATGGGTCCTGCATGATTGGTATCACCACTCTCACAGCTCAGTGGAGCTGTCTACAGCAAGATACTCTGTCATACAGAAGACAAGGAAGAAGAGGAAAAGAGGGCAAGGAAGAGGGTAAAGGCAGTCTCAGGTCACTGAGATCAAAGTCTGCAGAAAATAAGAGCAACTGCACAGGAAACCTCACTCCATTTCAAGTGCAAAGCTCAATTCTTTGTTCTTGTCTTACTATAATGGGAAAAAAACAGCACACAAAAAGGAGGACTAGCAAGAGAAAAAACACGCTGTCTAATGGGTTATTAGTAGACCATCACACGAGATTGATGCCTGGTATAAGAAACTGAAAAGATATTTTCAGCATCAAAAAGATCAAATGGACTTAGATTTAACCCTTCTTCAGTGCATTATGTTGTTATAGGAGATAATTTTTAAATTATGGTTTGACAGTTGAAGAATTGTCAAAGACTATGTTAGAGAAAGTCCACTGAAGAGCAAATTCTAATTAATGGCAGAAGGGTAAAATTAACACTGCTTTAATCTTGGGGGCTAAAAGTATGTAGCTAAAATGCTCAAAGCATATTTGGAATAAGAAGTTTTACTGAAAGTAAAAAACACACCATCTCTGTGACATTGAAGAGTTTCAAGGGATTACAACCAATGATTCTCAATCCCACCTAGAGTTAAGAAGCATCACTTTTGCTCCAGAGAACTAGCCCATTTGGCAATTAACTCAGTAGGAGAGGACAAGATTCTAGAATAAATATAAGAAAACAAAAAACCTCAGTTCCAGGCCATCATGAAGGAGCCAGTAGAGTGGGATTAAGTACAAAATCAAGACACTTCAATTTAGCTGTCCATGTTCAAAACACATTAATTCGGATGTCTATGCATAAGTCAGTTGTCTAAGGTCCTGATATAGTCAGTGCAAAGCTGTACAGCTGATGAAACCTAGAGAGTGACTTCTCTGGCCAGCTACTTGAGATGATTCAATTGCCATTCCACTGCCATTTCAGATGCCCCAGGGTATCCAAGATAACCTTATGGGCTGGCAGATATCACATAGGACCTATGGAAGACCTTTGGGACCGGTAGATGGATACCAGGCAGGACAGACGAGAGCATTTATAACAGCACTAGACCCTGTTGAGACACCTGAGTTTGTCCAGAAGAGGTGCCCTGGCTTGTGAGGTGGGTCTCATCCTTGTGTCTGCTGGCAATACTAAGCAGAGGTGGTCTCTGGATGTTAACACATGGGCAGCCCCCATTGTGCTGAGTGTTTTGATGCTTTGCTCACATTCAGGCCCTTCCATGTGTATACGTGGTTTGGAGTATCATGCTTACCAACTGAATCCCTCTCTAGCTGTGAGCTTGGTTCAGGCCCTGAACAAATTATCACGGTGTAGTGAGTAATCTAAAAAATCTGTGTGGCCATGTGTTGCAGGTTAACTAAAGTCTCTGTTACAACTGGTAACCTAAATTAAATTTGCTGTGATTCCTTGCACAAAACATACACGTGTAACACAAAACATACTCAGGTAGCACAAAACACACTCACAAGCACATTATTGTGCTTGTCTGATAACTTCAGTATGCATCTGAAGCAATGTTCATCACCATTCATCACCTTGTTGAAAGAACAGGTCCAGTCATGAGGTTCATATGCGCCACTGATAAACTATGCAATATGAGTCAAGAATAGCAAACCAGCAGAAAGCAGTAGGCACTGGGCAAGGTCTATATCTGTCTGAGTTAGAGGGCGGTATCAAGGAACTAATATTTTTGGAACAAAAGAAACCCTGTCACTGATATCGATTACCTACTAGACAGGAATTTTGACAGTGGTGCCAAAAATGCTAAGATGCTAAAAAATTTTTACGGACTTGGTTCAGAAAGAGCAGAGTGAGGTCGTTGGATCATGAAGTGTGTGTTGCTGAAGTATGTCACATTCCCTTTTTTAATGGATTGTAGGTGACAAATACTTCTATAACTGTCAGTCCTGCACTACTTGCAATCAAGAGATGTTAACTATATTTCACATTCATCAGCGGCGTAATTTCCCAGTAAATCTTGCAATATCAGTTTGAATGTGCAAGATCCTGAAAGTGTTGATTCTGCATCAGTGTTCAAAAGTGCAGTGGGCTGACCTGAAAGTTGTACAGCCATTTAAGTACACCTGCTACAGAAAAGCAACTGGCCAGGTGAACTTGGAATGAGTACACAGAGAATTAAGATACAGGCATGTAAGTAATTAATGACAGTCAATATAAGTTAAGGATCTAGCTATTATAAGACAACTCTTATTTCATTTTTTTATGAGATTACAAGTGCTGTTGGCGACGCTAATTGCAAAGACGTGGTATTTTTCAGACCTCTACTAACGTTTTGTTTAGTATCACACAATGTGGTGATTAACAAAGGAGCTCTCTAGAGTATTAATAAAATACATTTTGAGTAGCTTAATTCCTGTCTGTCTCAAAGACCTCAAAACAATTACTGTCATCAGGGATCTTTATCAGACATTTTTACTCCTAGGAGCTTCTGTACAGTTTGGTGAGAAATTACATGGTGTTCAATAGTCTCACCTGTTTAGGAAGGGGATACCAAATACCTAGTGATGCGATACTACCATTGAGAATAACAGAACTGCCAAAATCAGAGAGAGGTTCATTGCTTGGTATGGTAGGCTAAAACCTAGCCAAACCAAATTATCCATTTAAAAGTGGGCAAGGCAGACGGTTCTTGTAGAAGGAAGTCCTGTACCCTGGAAAGCACTGACTGGAAATAGCATTGGCTCCTAAGGGAAGAAGAACAAGCACGAGCTCCTGGATGATACAGAGGCAAAAAGTGCTAATTCAATTCTTGTCAGTATAAACAACAGAATAGTGAGTAGGAGGCAGAAATTGACTTTTCTTTCTGTGTGACATTATTGGGACTTGATGTGGAATAATGTATATAGTCCTGATGTTGACATTTTAAAAGAGATGTTGAAATACTACAGAGGATATAGAAATAAACCACAGATATGTTTTGATGGCTGGAAGGGGGGGCAGGGGGAAGAGAGAACAGTGAGAGCTCAATCTGTTTATCTTATCAAACAGATCAAAAGACAGCTTGATTATAGCATGTAAGAACCTTCATGGGGAGTAAATACCAGTTTCTGAATGGCTCTTTAATCTAGCAGAGAAAGGCACATCAAGAACTAGCAGCTGGAAGTGAAGCCAAATTCAAATAAGAAATTAGACACAAACTTCTAACAGGGAAGGTGATTAGCCACTGGGTAGAAAGGAGCTGATAAATTCTCTGTCACCTCATTTTTTGCAGTCAAGGATAGATGCCTTACTCAAAGCACGTGTTTAATCAGACCAAAGTGATCTGGCTTCACATGGAGGTAACAGTGATACACCTCCTGGCTCAGGAAACAGGTCACGGTAGAAGATCTTCCAACCTTGATCACTGTAAATCTTGTACATATTCCAGTACTGAGTTCAACTCTGCTCATAATTCTTCCATGTTTTCCTCTGTAACCATGGAGAGGTTCATTCTAGCACTGGTAGCAGTTATCAGGGGTTAACACATCTCTCTAGCAAAACAGCAGAGAGGTGATGCAGAAGGAAAGATGGAGGAACAATTCACCTAGGTGATCCTCCTGGGCAAAGATAAGAGCAAGCAGACAGGATGTGACAGAGGTCTGACCACTTCTGAGCGCTCTCCAGTACAGTAGTTAGACCACAGAAAGGCCTGCAGCAGCTTACTAGTTTAATACTGAGTACAAAAGGGGAAAAGACAAGTGTTGCAACTGAAGCTCAGGGGTGTACAGAAAGTCACTCTTCACCCAGCAAGGAGGGTTTATTGCCTGTTTATTTCCCTGCGGCCCAGGACACAGGTTTTGCAAAGCTGAAGAGAGGAATATAAACATGTAGATTTGAAAAATGGGTATGAACAAAATGAACATGTAATTGTGTTGTGATAGTTATCTAGCACTTCATTGCAACAGTTTTTATATTTTCTCATGATCAATAGGAGAGGAATCAATTCTAGGTCAGGTTTTGCCGTTTTTACCAACATTCAGTGTACTTTCCTATATACATAGTTCCACCAAATGAAAGGAAATATTTGCATAATCTGATAGTTTCCTTACAGTTATAGCAACACCAGGCTTTGAAATCCATTGCTTTTGCTGTCTCGGGACATTTCTGTATCCTGGAAGTGTTGAAGAAGATAAAAGGTTGACAACAAAGCAACTTCTAGAGTAACTTTCATAGCTCTGAAATCCTCTTCTGCTCAGCATAGCAATTCTTCCTTTCCACTTGTTTGGGTGCCTGGATTCCTTGGGTAGAAGGAGAGGAAGCACAGGTAAGTAATAAGCATAGTTTTCCCCCTTGAAGCCAATGAAGATATCCTTCTTTGAGAAAGAAAACCCTCATGAAAATGGCCATGTGATTAGCCCTCCAACACATAAACTCTATCTGGAATGTGTACTACTGCTGTTTTGACATCCTGGGGCAATTTGTAATCTGTTTATTCAGAATAAAAACCTCCTAAATTGTTACTTAATTGAGGTGTTACTCTCAAAAACGTTCTATTAAGTCCCAGTACCTTGAAAATATTCCCACTGTGTCTTCCTCACAGCAACACAAGCCTTGACACCTTGCTGGGTAAAATGCCTACAGCAAGAGGAAAGCAGATGTGCCGAGTCAGCTAAAGCTCAACGCGCAAAGCGAAAGGGCGACAGTTGGCAAGTATGCAAATATGATATCTTCATGGTCAGAAGCATTTGCCAGCATTGCTTTGGACTACAAAATCTCAACAACATAGCAGACACTAGCATTAATATCAAAGCAGCAACCCCACGCACACTCACACATATTTACAATATTGCAAGTGTTATTTAGTATTAGTGAAAAGAAGCAGGACAGATAGTGGTACTTTCCTGGGGTCAGTCTTGAATATTCATGGAATCACATAGGCACATATCCAACACAACTTTCAGCCTTATGATTAATTTACAAATATTTTACTGGAGAAGAGTATTGTAAGATTTAGGGATTAAAAGGATTTACTAGATTATCGTGTTCACATAGTTCCCTTTTCTTTTGCAGTGCCAGGGTAAGGAATTCTCAATTATTGTCTGCATTTTTCTAACATTCTGTCTAGGCAATTTCTGTGTTACGAAACAATGAAACTTACACCAATGTTCTCTAGGACATTATTCCTCAGCCTAATGAACTTCACCATTAAAACATTCTTTCTCCACTTGTCCGAAATTGGGGTTTTTTCTGAGTACTATAGTATCAAATGCGGAATGCCTACAAAACGATAATGAACACCATGTAAAAATTAATAAGGATTAAGTTGCAACACTTCTGCAATATATGTTGTTCCATTTTAACTACCAGTTGTTAGCAGCACCTTTGAGAATTGGGTAATTATATTTCTGCCTACTTAGTTAAAAGTTTCCTCCGTTGCCGTGTAGTTGATGTGCTGATTTATTGATGGATGAAAGAGAGAGTAACCCAACTGGTTCAGCTAGCAGATTCCAGTGGGAGGAGGTCAGTAGAACATCTGCTTTGCAATTTGCAGTTGACTACTTATTCATGTGCAAAGTTCTGCTGTCCTGAGAATAGTTCAATCATATAATATGCAGGCTTCTAATAAAAGGGAAAAAATTCTGGTTTTATTGAGTTCTCAGAAAGTTATTTTTTGCTTCACTTAACCTGAGAATTCTTGATTTTCCACCACAATATAGAAGTGAGTTTGTCATGTCACATTTGTCATGTCACATTAGGCACACAAAAAAAGATTCTTATCATCTCCTGTTATTGCATGAGTACAGATTATTTTGCGTGTGTGTGTGTTTCTTTTCCGTTAATTACTCATGGAAATTAATTGGTTGACAGCTTTTACTCAAATTGTGACTATGAGTGGGCCTAGATCAGAGAATCCTTAAATGGCAAGAAATCTTGGATGCTCACGTGAGCCTCACGACCGACCTTCCTCTGTATAGTAAGTAATGCAGTAAACAACAGCTCATTTTCTCCCAGCTCCAAATGTCTCAGCAAGCCCTATCTGAACCTGCATTTTTCAGTTCATGACCCTTTGCAGCTATAATAACAGGATGTAGATATCTATTACAGCCATAGTAACAGAGCTTTACAACACCACATTTGCCATTTTGAATTAAGCAAATCAGCTATCTCTTTCAGTATACTGTCTGTGGCACTGACAAGTATTTGATGTTTATGCAAAAGCAGGGAGAAGAAAGAACAGAACATCAGAGAAAATTCATTCTTTGCTAAATGCTTTTTATGCCCTGAATACTGAGACTTTATTTCCTGACTTTAGTTGTGTTTTATAACAGTAAATTCAAATTGAACTCCCAGAATATACCTGCACGGAACAGCACACAGAACAGCACCTGAGCTCCCAGGTGCAGTGACAGGGACTGAATGTGAGAATGACACCTACATGGAGGTGCCTATGCATGCGGCCAGCTCCATGCCCAAGCTCCCTTATAGCCTGTGAAGATGTGACTACAATTCTGTTTAAATTTAGGTGCCTGAATGGTATCTCAGATAGCTGAGGTATCCACATCATTTGAGCTGCCCTAGGAAGTATTTCAGATATCTGAGGTATTCCTGGGGGGCTGACACATGGGACTTATGTGACACCTTTGAGGGGATGGCAGACACACAAGGACATTTTGAATGGCACTAGACCTCTGTGTTAGGGAAACAGTTCCTCCAGGAGGGATCTCTTCATATGTGAGCTGGGTCTCTCCCTTGACTCTGCTGATGGTACTGCACAGATAGTGTGCAGTTGCCCAAACAGAAGGCCACTGAACACTGGCGCAGGTTGCCCAGAAAACTTGTTCCATCTTTCACCTTTGCAGATACTCAGAATATTACTATTCACAGTCCTGAGCAACCTTCTGTAGCTGACCCTGCTCTGAGCAGGGGGTTGTACTGGATGATCTCCAGAGGTGCCTGCCAGCCTCAGCGATGCTGTGATTCTGTAATTCTGTGAGCTAGGAGTTTACGCTCCTATTAGAGCCAATGGAGATCTATGAGACAATTCAGTGGCCTAAAACCCAGGAGTCTGTAGTGCTTTGACATGTTTTAGGGTACCCTGCTTGCTTGCCAGCTGCCTGGTTTGAAGGTCATAGGGAGGAAGGTCCAGCTACATGTCTCAGATACCTGAAGGCATCCCAAGTGACACTGAAATTGTCTTAAGTTCAGGCTCATGAATAGAGTCCATGATCAATGAATTCAAGCAAACGATTTGGCTTAATCAAAGTAGGTCAACTGCATGGAAGTCTCACTCTCCACTGACTCTTGGATAACTGCCTATCAAAACTACAGTTGGGTGTTTACTCTCAAACTGAGTCCCAAGTGAAGTTGCAAATTAAAAACCAAGCAGAACAGGGAAGGAGAACAGCTGCCTATGTGTCCCACAGTATCCAGCAAGTTTTGTCCTGTGAAGAACTTTTGCCCTCTTAAGGTCTTCGTGCTTCTCTCCCTACTTCCACAGACACTGAGCAGGATCTCTCTTGGTGGAAACTGCATTGAGTTGCAGCTCCATTGAACATGAATCACCAGCACCAGCATGTGTCTTCCATAAAGTTAGCCTGCTGGTTGCCTGGGCTCTCAGATAAGAGGGACTTCTATAGCATCCCTCTTTCTGTAGGTTTTCTGTGTTTTATGAGATCAGTTCAGGGCACAGGCAGGATTAGTGGTTCGGGTAATAGCACATCCTGCAGTAAAATGGACTCTGATAACTTGCCTAAAAGCATTCAGATTTTTGTCTCTTGGCTGTCTGTGTCATCCCAAACTTGAATTTAATTACAGCTATCTCCTCTGGCTGGCTGTCCATGCATTATTATCCTGTATATCATCTGCTATTTGACATTTATTTGTTCAAAATGAAAATGACCTTTGCTCCTGGAAGATAATAAGTTATTTTTAGAATTATAGTAATTCCCTGTCACTTGAAATAATGCTCACCTAGAAAGACATGTTAGCACCAAAGGCAGGAGAAGTAAAAGCAAGAGCTACAGATATGTGAGCAATCAAGATTGGTAGATGGTGTGTATTGGTGGCTTGCAATTATTTTTTATACTGTGCAAATATACTTAATATTTACTCATATTTATAAACTCACATTTATTATATATAAAAGCTCTCCTCATGAATCTTCAGGAAAAAAATAACAGAGGGCTCACAGTTTTATCCTATCAAAGACTGTTTACTAACTTGAAAGACTTTCATGTCAGAGATACCTGGTCCCTTTCTTTTCCTCCAGCCGCTCTGCAGCTCACTTTTTGGTAAGTGTGTCTTTGGGCAGGACACGTGGCTGGGAGGCAGCCTTCTTTCACTTACTCATTGCATTTGCTGAGGATCTCCAACTCATTGCAATATTGAATACCAGCACTAACCTACATAGAAACAGAGGCATTATAGACTTCTTTTTCTTCCCTGATTGAGAATAAAAATTTCCTCAATGCTCTTTAATATTCAATATCTGCCCAGTTTGCATTGCTGTTCTTTTATGAGCTATGTCACAGACTGCTAGGTGCGACTTTGCAGCTTGCAGAAATTCAGGTGGGCTAAGAGGACTTGCTAAGACACACAACCAGGTGCCCTTAGCTGTTATAGCAGAGTAATGCTTGTCGATGTAAGTGAGACATTTCATTGTAAGGAATGCTCTTCAAACATGCCTGAGGTGACTAGCAAGATGAAGAGTAACCCGAATCAGAGATGGATTATTAGACACTCTCATTTCCTATTCATCACTAAGTATAGGCATGCATCCTTTAAGACCATCTTTCCTGTGCCCCTGGCTAGGCATCAGACTTTTTGCAATGGTGCTGAAGGAAGAACATTCACATTTTCTTCTCTTGTCTAAGTGAGGAAACCAAGCCTCAAAAATGTTTGATTTGCAGAGCACTGAAAAACTTCTAAGGAACATTGGTGGTAAATCCTCTTTTTGCATGCTCTGAGGGGTCCCACAATCAATAATAAATGCTGAAGCCAAGTAGCTCAGCTGTTTCTGAGACTTTCTGAATCACGCTCAAAGGCAAATCAGGAAAAAGTGAAGAGGGAAAACCTGCATATAGAAGCTCATAAAAAATGCAGGCTTAATATTACATGCCATTGAATGGGTAAACACAGCTTCCTAAGCACTTCCTGCAGGACATACATAAGGTGAATATTTGGAGATTGTTACTCAGAATTTCCCTGGTATAACACGGAAAGCTTTTTCGTGATGGAGTAGAAATAAGTCGGGCAGATCTGCGAAAAGGGAATTGGGCAAGGAAGCTTAGCAGTCCATGAACCTCAAGCTGAACAGAGCTGAGGCCAATTTCCACCTGTGCAAAATCTGGAGAGGAGTAAGGTCCAGCCCCAGCAGACAGCTTTAACTTTTTCTTCCAGCTTTGGCACAGCTTTGGACTTTCTGTTTCAGCTTTGGACTTATGTACAAACCAGAGACTGTATGGATGGAGAGATTCTTTTCCTAATGCCATGCACCAAATATTTTTCCTTTCATCCAGAAGATGTTTCTGACCACTCCCAAGACGGTTTTTGCTGTACATGCAGGTGACAGAGAAATGGAGCACTCTGGGTAAGTAGCACAAATCTTTTATTACACCAAAGTCCCACTTTAACATGCAAAACAGGATTTACATGATTGTGTAAATTGCTATCTGCAATTAACAATTTTTTTCCTCTTCTCTCAGTACCAACTGATGTATCCAGCTCTTCTCTTTTTGAGAATAAAGTCAATAGCTTTCACAAAAAAGATAGAACGTTAACACCATGGCTCTCACTGACAGCAAGAGCTGTCAGTCTCACTGAGGTGCACCACACTAGAATTTTAGCTGGCGTCAGGCTCACAGGTCAGATGGGGCCAGATCCAGGGGCTCTGTAGTAGACAGAGCTCTGGGGAATGGCAAAGGTGGACCCTTGGAGACTAGAGAAGCACACAGAAAACAGCTGAATCCTGGACAAAACCCATGACTGTGGTTCTATTTAGTCTGGCCCCAAGTGCAGCAGGATAGTGTTGTTTTCACAGCTTGTCAGAAAAACTGGTGGAAACTTACAGAGCGCCAAATCCTTCTTTCAGAATTGGGGAACCCAGTTCTAAGAAGGCAGCTCTGGATCAGTTTTTTCCTAGACTGAAGGGAATGAAAACTTCCCAAGAGCACCGGCAAATAAACACCTCACAGAGTTCCCTGCGAAGCAAAGGGTGTAATTCTTGTGGGTTTCCTTCAAATTTTATTTATTTTAAGCAACTTCAGATGAGAATAATTTAAAGGTCTAGCTATGAGAAGTCAGCTCTAGGTTGTTGCCTACTAGCAAGTTCACCAGTCCATTTTATACCATTTTTATACATGGTACAAATGTTCGCTCATTTTGTTTTTCCAGATGCTGTCTATTTCTATTAAATCTTTCTAATAATCTTCTGAGCCTTTCTGCTTCAGAACCTTTTCTGGGACATTTTTTATTTCCTAAATCAACAGTATCTTAAAAATCTGGCATGCATGTTATTTAAAATGGCACTGTAACCCCGTCACTCAGAATACCTAAAAAGCTTCTGATGTGCTACACTGGGAACAAACACTTCATGGTTGCATAAATCGCTAGTTTTCTGCAGAGAGCTTCCTTGGAGAATCTCACAAGCAATGATTAGCCTGGCTGTAATTTTTCATTATACTTCCACAATATGCTTGCTCCTTTCTCTGGAAAATACTTCCTCTCTTAGTTCTTGGTATATTGATATGTGTTAACAATAACAGATTATAAATTACTGCTTTATTGACTGGCAAGCACATAATCCAATGAAACACTACAATACCAAGATTATTTGAAAATCAGCATTCTTGGACCAACCATGGGAACTAGCCTGAGTATGCCAGACATGCATAGCAGTTGAGTCACAGCTTTAAAAAGGAAAGACAACGCTTCAGAAAGGTTGGTTCTTTGAGAAAAGAAGATTTCAGGATCTGTTCCACACATACTCCTGGAAAGGAGAAGAGCCAGATTAGCAGCATGAATAAGGCTTCCAGCTTCATTTCGTAAGTGCTTTTCCCCAAGAACAAACTCAATCTCTCCCAAATCCTTTATCAGTTCCAACACAATAGATCTCACTGTTTTCATCTTTCCAACTTCTACCCAACCCCTATATACTTCCATATTCTTAGCCCTCTTATTGCATTTTCATCTCCTTTCCATATTTTTTTTCTCTCCATGCTTCAACACTCCCAAACCCACTTGTATTTCCTCCAGTCCCTACTTTATTCACCTCATACACTTCTTCAATTTTATCTGATTTTTGTAGAGGTGAGTAAAAAGTCAATGACTGTCAGAGGTAAGATGTACTGGTGGATTGGTTGGTTCCAGGCAGAAGGGGTCACATGTGAATTCTTCTTTTACCCCAAGAGTGGACATTACTAAATGGCGACCCTCACTTATCCAGACACCAATGTCATGAAGATCTGAAAAACTTTATTGCTTTCACATGTGAAACTTACTGTCCAATTAGATAGAAATTGGCCAATGAGTTCACTAAGTGTGAATTGGGAGAAAGAAAAGCAGAGAAATGAGGTAAGTATATTCACTTTTATCATCAGGAAGTTGGAGTGAAAGGGATGAATAAGAGTCCTTCTTAAGAGCGCTACTTTTGAGATGAAAAATATCAGCTGCACCCACAGTAGCGTGATATCAGATAGTCTAACCTCCAGAAGTAGTACCGTAATACAAGTCACAAAACTGACAGTCATGAAATGGCCATAAAGCAAATCAGACAACTCTTAAGGTGAAAATCACTGCCTACAAAATAAACCTGACTGCTGCTAACGCAGAAACACCACATCAAAATACATACACATTCTTTTACTATCTTCTTGGTCCTTTAGAATAACATTGTTTTAAATACAGATTAGGAACATCAGACATTTATTAGGAGTCTCATGACTGAATGAAATGGTTACATAAGGTTGCTTGTAAGTTTTATAGCTCAGATTTTTTCTGTTATTTTTTATGGTTATCTGCTGTGTATCAGAAAACACTTCTATAATGCAGATTTGCTTTACTTGTGCGAAGTTTATGTTGAAAGGGAAGTAAGTCACTTCACATGGCTTCTCTGCCTGAAAAACTACATGGAAATGAAAGAAGTAAGGTATTACAGGGGAGAAGCCATAAACTGTGGGTGTGAGTTATATTAAGAACTCACAGACTACCGTTAATCATTTTACCTCACACGTTCTCCACTAAAGCCAGGGGCGTAAGGAGATGTAAGCATACTCTCCTTTCAAGATATATAATGCCATGACTTCACATGAATTCACCCCAGCAGGTATCTACCAAAGTGATGGAGAATCAGGTCTCTCAAGGCAACAACTGTATTTTATGTATAAAGTCAGAAAAGCACAAAGAAAAGTACTTAGTAGAAAATTTGTGCTGGTCTTCAGTGTCATCTTGACTTTACTTTAGAGGGGCTGCTTTGTGCCTGAGGGATGAGTCAGGCACCTAGCAGTGGCGTTTATAGAAATTGTATGTATGTCTTAGGGTCAGAATATCCATCTGGATGTTGATTGTGCTGTTCAGAGTGGAGATTGAGCATGCCAGGGATATGCTTCCTCCTAAATGCATGCATGTACTTCTCAGCTTTGTCATGGGAATTGCCAGAAACATTTGTAGATGCAAGAGCCTTGACGGGAAGCTAACAAGACAGATGGTAAGATGAGGTACTGAAGGGGAGAATGGCACAGACACACTGAAATCATTAAAGTTACTCTGGTTTATACTAGCTGAAGGCCTTACTTGGAGGTGAACAATTCATTTGAACAGCACCTAAAGAGCAAAATTCTAAGCTCAGCTAAACTAAGGACTGAAACTTCATCCTGTTCATGTTGCATGAATTTCAAGGAATTGATAGTTAGTAGTATTCAGTGCTACTGAAGCATAGTATATCTGCAATTGTCAAAATGTTTTTGGTAATAAAATATGTGGTTAGGGAGATAGGAGAAGCTCCCTAGCCACCTCCTCACCACTCAGTACGTTTCAGTTCCAAAATGAAACACAGAATTACTTAAAATTTACTGAATGCAAATACAAAATGTATTTTGCAGGGGATCTGACTCTGCTGGCTTTATTGAAATGATAGAAGAGGGGTCATGAAGAGAAATAGTATGTCCTGTTACTTCCTTTAAAACATTTTTAAGGAACATCAGGTGCTGCTCATAGCTGTGACGATTTCTGACTTCCCATTCCAGGCAGACATGAGGGCATTTGCTGGCTGTCCACCTCGCAGGGCTGAGCAACAACAGAGATCCTCCATGCATTCTGCTTTGAGAAAGTAAAAGAAACTTCGGGCGGCTGCCTATGATGTTGCAAGGGGGTGGCATTAACCCCATTTACTTGTTACTATGGAGATCCATTCTGTCATCCCACTATAATCATTTTGTCACTGACATTTTGTTGTTTGCTCATGAGCCTGCTGTTAGGAGAAAGCATTTTTGTCAGAGATGAAGAAGAGCTGGTTGAGACTCCTGCTTTCACATCATGCAGAAAAGGGTTGAACCAGTGAGTGCAGGATAAGCGATCTTCCTCTGCTAGAGCTGAGCAGGGCTGCTGTGTGACTGACCTGGAAGATGCCACACAGAAGGTGTGGGTGCATTTACAAGTGAATACAATAGCACTCAGTATTAACCAAGAGCAAGTTATCTAAATAGCTGTACTCACATTAAAATCAAATAATGTGTTCTGTGAGATCAAACACAGGGGATTCTTCTTTGTATTTTGCTCATGTTCATTATTTTAAAAATAAAACAAAAAAGCAGTGGCTTTCTGCCCCGTTCTCACCACACAAATTTGGTATTCCTGGCAGGACTGTAGTGAGTTGTCTGTTTAATGTCCCAAGTTAGGATTGACTCCACTAGCACCTGCAGAAGTCTGTAAGATAAATATGAAGATTTATATGAATGGAAAAAGAATGGAACGTGTGTGCCAAAGCACCAGAGGAAGCAGAACAAAGGTTAAAGAAGAGGCATGTTTTAATTGCCACAGCGCTCAGTATCTGTGGTTTCATTCTAATAAAAAGGAGAAACAAGCTAAGATGAAGTTAAAGTTGTCGAGCGGATGAAGAACAGGACTAGAGCTTATTAGGCAAGGAAAATAAAAAGTTGTAAATTCTAGGAATTTTGCCTAATATTTACAAGGGGGAGTCAAAAACACCAGGCAAGCAGTTCAAAATAGCATCCACTCCTAAAAGGTACAAAAGGCAAGTCCAAAACCCCAGATACATGTTGAGACCTTTGTCATCCATGTTGCATATAAGTGGTCTAAAACTGCTTGGGAACATGAGTCTTAATGGTCTTGAGTATATGGGTCAGAGGAAAGTGCATGAATGAAACCTATGAGAGACTGAGAAGGAGTGGGTAAAAGTGACTTGCTTAGAGATTTTTGTATTGCAGGATCATCATTCTTTTCAAAAGATCTCTCGCAGAGTTCTGTTACAATACGTTCTTATAAAGCCCATAGAGTAATGTGAGAACAAAGGACTGAAACAAGCCTAAAGATTTTCTAAAGATTAGGATTCCTGGGCTGTTTTCATAATTCTGGCACTTTTCTACTGAACAGGAGAATCTCTTATTACACTAAGCAGTATAACTGTCAAAAAATACACAATCTTTTCTGCAGAGTATGACTTTTCTCAGGATAAGAAAAGAAAAAAGAGAAAGGTTAAGCTCTTTTCAGGTAGGGAAATACTGCTCTTAATTTATCTTAATCACAATAATTGTGAAGTCAACTTCAAGGTACAGTTACATGAATATTTCCCCACTGAGAAATTTATTTAATGTAGGTCCGACCGTGGCCCCATCACGGCAGTGCTGTATGAGGGCTGTGCCATAAACCAGATCAGCAAAATGAACGGGGGTTAGAAATAGCAACAAGCAGAAAATAAAAACCGTCTTCTTTTTTAATCTTGTTATTTGCCAGAACATTTCCTTGGTTTCATTTAGAGCACCCGGGCCCTCACAGAATCGCTGTGGGCAATGGAGGAAACAGGAAAGAGGAGCATGAGGAGTCTTCAGAGGCCACTGAGAACTACCTCTGCTTTCTCTTGCTGCCTGTCACCAGCTGGCCGAGGCATGCCAATCAGGGGATGTGTTCTTTCCTCTCTCTAGTTAATCTCCCTCCTGCTCCAGGAGAGAAAGGGTTAAAAGCAGAGATAAGAGAGAAGGAACAATTTGTGAGACCTCTTAAGTTTGGGAAAAGAAAACAAGTTTAATAATACTAGAAAAAAATATTTTATACAAAAAAAAAGAAATTAAATATTAAGATTTCCATGGGGCGGTATAGCGAGGGTTAAATGCGGTTAAGGAAACAAAAGCAAAAGGAAAAATAGACAGTACTGAGCAGTTTCCAAAACGTCATTGGCCATGTGGTCAGCGGGTTCATGGGAGTGGAGCAAAAGCCGTGGCGACTGGAGCAAACGCTGCACTGCCACGTGGAAGCAGGTGTCCGCAGCAGCAAGGAAACGTGGCGAGCAGAGCCAGGCTGTGTTAGGGGTCTGTCCCACGTGGTGCGGGGAAGAAGCAGCAAATGCAGTCCCATGCGGAGCGAGGAGGGGCAGTAGCCACAGGCAGGCAGGCAGGGCTGAAGGCTAGCCACAGGCAGGCAGGCAGGGCTGAAGCCAATCAGAAATAAAGGCAGAGATGGAGTTGCCGGATAATAAATGGTGAAGCAAGTCTGAAGCCAATCAGGAGAAATGGAGGCCAAAATTCCCCCAGAGGTGCAAGCCTCGAGCACCGAAGTACAAGTGCCTGCAAGCCCCGGAGCCAGCCCCGCTGCATGCTTTTAATGGAACTGGGAGCTCGCCAAGGTTTTCACAACCAATGAGACGTGTGAACATAAACGGGAGGAATACATCACAACGGGTCATTTTTAAACAAACCATCCAAACAGGAAAAATAAGGTTTTTTCTAACCTGGGACACTGCCTTTGAAGCAGAGCCATTCTGCTCAGCACTCTGTGCCTGCTTCTATTTTCCCTTGGGCTTGTCTTAATTTGGGGGTGCTAGAGAAAAGAAAGGAGAGGTCAGAGGGCCAGGAATGGCTAATTTGGGGCATGATGCTGGTGGATTTGCTGCCCATGGTCTACCAGGCACAGATAAGCTCCAAACACTGTGGGCAGTGATCAAGAACTGCTGAGCTGCTTTGGAGACCAAATGGTTGGACTGTCTCAAGGGTGAGCTTGAAGCTGTCATAAGTACTGCTGCAATGGAGCTGTGTTTGGCACTTGGCAAATTAAACACCTACTGGAGGTACAGCCTCCCACAGTGGACCTTCTTCACAGGGATATTGGCAGGCTTAATAATCAGGGATCTTGACTTATTCTCACAGACTTCAACGAAAAGATAGCAAGCATCATATTCCTTCTGAATTTGGCATTTATCTTCGAAAATTCTCAGAATGGCAAGGAAGCAAAGAGCAACCTAAGAAACTGCACACACAGGCACAGGCCAAGAGCAAGGGTAACCACAGCTGTGCAAATTCTTCCTGGCTGACATGGCATGCTCTTCATTTTGTCTTTTTTAGGACAGCCGCAGCTTTTTCCTTGGAATAATTGATTTTTTAAATGATAGGCTAGTATCGAGGGCCTTTAACAGGACTGGAATTATTTCTCTGTACAATCAACTGACGACTACACAAGGACATTTTAACAGCTGCCAAGTGAAAGCAGACAGGCTGTGAGAAGAATTACATGGCATGACAAAGGCGTGACTTTTGCTCTGACTATTTTCGAGATGACTGTTAAGTCAAATTTATCTTTTCTGGTCACTGAAGATCATCTAAGATTTATTGGTAAGCTAAAAGGTCTGGCCAGTCTCAGCTCTCTCTTTACATTCAAGTATTCTCCTTCATAAAGACAAGTAGCCTCGGTTTTGTCAAACTAAGCATGCCAGACTTTTTCGGACTTAAAAGCGCTGCTTGAAGTCCAGCTAACACAAAGTGTGTTCCGTGTCCTAAGCTTAGTACACCCACTGTGACCATGTAGTTCAGCTTCATACAAAACCTATAGCACTTTGCGGCCAATAAGATCACTGCCTTCTGGGAAGGAGCCCACTGATTGAAGTACCTGATGTCAGCCATGACATTGACTGGTCCCACCTGCAGGTTAGGGCACCTGAGGTCTCTGTTAAGCAGTACGGTGGGATCAAAGTCTAAGTCCAGCGCTCATCCTATATGAACTGTAGCTCATATAAACCCTGCATTTGTAAGGCTGTGATCATAAAGATGCTTTAGCTGTAAAGTACCTTTAGCACTGTCCCAGCCTGCCACTTCCCCTGAAAAGTCTGTAAAAGGGCAATTTCCAGCATCTGCTCGGCTTTTGTTGTCTTAAGCTTGGACGTTCTGATTATACAAGATTCAAGAGTGGTGTCACCGTTGCCTAAAACTGTGGAAGTGATACTTCCCTTTCCTTTTCTGAAGACATCTCACTTGAACCCAGCTTAGCTTTGAAGTTGTCTTTCAGTAAATGCTCCATAGAGGGCCTGAAAGTCATCCTGGGGCTGGGTACTGTGCTCTGATCACTCTGTTATTTCTGGCTGGCTATTGAGGAGCTCCAACAGTGACCCTATTCAGCCAAAATTCCCTCTTACAGTACCCCTCCCACCGTGTCCCAAGTATCTCTTTCCTGTTGATCTGTGAATTAATCTGCAGTTTCCAGTTTAACTATAGTATTTAATGCTGTGCAAAAGTTCAGATGCATGAGATGTATTGCTTGTCCTTGCTAAACTGAATCAGGGATTAAGACAACATTTCACAGGAGAAGTTTTGATTTAGAGTGCCTTTGTTACATCAGCAGCATCAAATGATTTACTGCTAAAATTTACAGCTAAACAGTGGTTGCCAAAGCTTTCCATTGGAAGATTAGGTTTAGTGTAAATGAATTTTAGAAAACCCAAATGTCTACACTTAATGATTCTTGAAAGGTTTTAATTTCTTGAAATTTTGTTGTTGTTGTTGTTGTTGTTGTTCACAGTTTCCATCAAGCTCATTAACTTTCAGCCTGAATACAGAAATTGCTTCCCCCTGATTGTAGCCTCTGGTTTGCTGAAAACATTTGTTGTTGTCGTTGTCAGCGCTATCATACAAATCACACGATTTTCTGTTGTTAGTATACCATTTGCAGGGTGTGTGGTCAGGCATGATTTTTCGCAGTTCCGTTAGTTGCACGAGCGTATGTAACCGAGGAAGAGACTACACAACCAACACAAAACTGCCAGTGTACTTCATAGCTATTTGGAGTATGATCTGCTGTTGTACCTGTCCAGCTTTATGACCCTGTACTAGAGGAGACTAATAGCTTTATATCAGTAAAAGCCTGCAGGAACACAGTGCTAACAAGTGTCTGTAGGGAAGGAGCCCTTACCTGTAACTCCAGGATCCCAGAGAAGACTCTTATCTCCAGAAAAGAGTCAGGGGAGACTCTGTGAAGTTACTGAGATCTGGGCTCACAGATAGATATGTGCAGCACTTGCCTGTAGGTGCCTCTCTGACAGTGGGATGGATGCTGGTTTGATTTAGGACCCTCTGCTCCCTATCCAGGGCTAGGAGAGCTAGCACCTTGGGGCTGGACCTGCAGCCACCTACAAGCAGAGCAACTCCAACCTGCCAGCAGGAGGATCTTCAGCGGAGGTGTCATCAACCCTTCCTGGCTAGTCACTCAGGAGGGCTGGACCTAGGTTCTACCCAGAGTTAAAGACAGCCTTAGCCATGAGGGTCCTCCGTGGGAGTGGGAGGTAGAATGCTGCTTCCTGATAAGCTTGTTCCCCAAAGAAACCATGCCTGAGCCTTGGATGCTCAGGGTGTGCAACACTGGTAGAGGCCTCCTCAAGGCCAGGGCATGGAGAGGTCACCGCAAGCCACCACCTTGGGCACGACTTTTCAAGAAGAAAGGCAAAGATCATGTGCTTGGGATTGGGTATTCAAATTCCTCCAGGTTCTCAATTTGTTTTTAATGTGAGCTTTGGTCTCATCGCCTCTACCCTGCGGTCTAACAAAATCTACCTTTTATAAAACAGAAAATATTTTGGAAAATCACATGTTGAAGCTCATTTTAGGTCCAGACTTGCAACCTGAGAGGTGCCCCTTGCCAGCAAGTGACAGCCCTCAGTGGAGAGTTCTTAACATTGTGGACATGTTAAGATTCTTCTTTTACAGAAGAATCCCATACACTTTGCTGTGCTGTGTAGCAGAGCCGTCTCCTGTTGCTGGGAACCCCACTAAACACTGAAAGTTTGAATGGAAACTGTTCTGTAGCTGCACAGTATATTTTTATTCAAACATGAAAAATAAGGGAGAGAGCAGAAGTCTGTCAACAGAAAAAATTGCCTTCTCCATCATGTTGCTAATAGTCTCTGTGCCTTTCTAAGAATAACCCTTTCTCTGTTACAAGTTTTTCACACAGAGAAGAGATTTTGCATGCTTCAAAAGTCACCCTGTGAACTGATGTTCATGGGAGGTTACCAAAAAATTTCAATAAAAGAGAGACATTTTTAAAGTTAATAATTTTGCAAAATATTGTTTGCATAGTCAGCATTGCAGTCCTGCCAAAAAAAGAAAATTAATTTTGTCCAGTGTTACTAATGTTGTTTACTTGCTAGAGAAAGAGCTTTGATCACTTACTACCTCTTTTTATGAAATTTTGAATAGAAGTTTCATCAAAAATTGTGAAATTACTTCTGAAAACACCCTCAGTTCTTATAAGCAAGCAACGAAAAACTTCCAAAAAATACTTGGTTTTTTTTTTTAATCTTTTGGTTGGCTCTTCACTGTAAT
Organism: Buceros rhinoceros silvestris; assembly: GCF_000710305.1. Taxonomy (NCBI): domain Eukaryota; kingdom Metazoa; phylum Chordata; class Aves; order Bucerotiformes; family Bucerotidae; genus Buceros; species Buceros rhinoceros. The sequence continues at coordinate 6,258 of NW_010420623.1, read as the reverse complement.
ATATCTGAAGTTATAGTACTATCTCTTTTTATTGAAGATCCCAGATTGTTTTCCAATCACCTTTTCCCCTTTGATCAATTCACAGTTTATCAAGTTTCCATGTCCTATGATATATAGCAAATAGTCGGTGCAGATGTCTTACGTAGATTTTATACATGGGTAATACGAGTCTTAAGGAAACAGTAACTTTTCCATAGTCACAAAACAAGGTCAAAGTAAAACAGCAGAAGGGTGATGGCTTGTCTCTATGGAGAAACTTGTCACAGTAATTGTTTGAAAGATTAATCTTTGTCACAAATGATTGTCACACAAATTAATCTAGAGCAGAAAGAATTAATCAAAGATCTGCTCCTTGTGACAAGAATTGTCACTCATCAATCTCAAAATGTACTCCTTGCAATAGTAAAATTAGTAAAAACGAGTCCAGGAAACAAAATATAAAATTAATTATTGACAATTTGATGGCAACTTCAAGTCAAACTTTCTGTTGAGAAGCTGGGAGAAGGAGTATGGCAACCATGGGAAAGGTTTGGGTGCATAAACATTCCTGAAACCAGCTCCAAAACCCAGTTTGTCCCTGCCTCTGGCTGATGGAAGAGTATTTGTTTAGGTTGAAACAGGTCATATAGCAGCAGTATTTATTCCTTGCCCGGTGTGCGCTGTGGTGCTGTCTGTTTTACATGGACAGAGGACTACTGAGGCTGCAGGATCACTGCTGCCAGCCAGGTGCAATGTTACCTGACCTCTGTGCAAGTCTCATTGCGTCTCTGAGATATACAGCTTTATGGTGCTTCTCACCCATCAGCTGCTCTGCTTGGTAGAGGAAGGAGGGTCTGTGGGCCTCCTCTGAGCCCTTGGTGGCATATTGCATTTTCTTCCTGACACCTCTTCCTTTCAAAGTATAAGCCAGATACTTGGTTTTCTTGGAGTACAAACGAGAAACTTTAAAACTCCCTCATGTGTCAAAACCAATTTGATCCGTGATTCTTGATCCCCTCACTTTTCTAGTGGTGATAAAAAGGCTGAATGAATGGCTAATGTTCTCTCCCTCAGTAATCTCACAGGAGACTATTTGAGATGAGAATTAGAGCTTCAAATTCCAGATCCTATCTACCTCTAAGCAAAAACCTGCACATCTTAGTCTGGCAACGTTTCCTTCAAGATTCTTGTGGATTTAGCTAAGGCAATAATTTACTAGAAGAGACTGAAAGGTCTTTGAGGTCTCCTGCTACCCCAAGTAGCCACATTACAAGATCTCCTGGACATGCACATCATGCTTCCTCATGAAAGGGTTGTGTTGCCTGCGCCTGTGTTACCTGATACTCTGCCCCTAGGAATTTTCCTTGCAGGAAGTGCCTCAGCTTTTTTTGCCAACAGCAGCAGACAGAGATCTTTCACAAGTCTCTTCAGTATTTTGTCATCTTTGAATCTTGCTCATCTCCAGCCTGAATTTCTTTCCCCTTTATACCACTTTTTTCTTTGGCAACCAAGGTCTTTCTGTTTAAATCCTCTTATCCCATCAATACGGACCATAAGTGGCTGGGTTTGTGTCATACTTCAGGTATAATCCCTTTGATTTACTGTTCTCCTCTACCCTTGTCTACTAGAAATATCATTCCTGAAACATCCTACAATTTCATCAACCTTTGCGTGTCTGAATCATGCTGGTGACTCACAGCCATACTGTGAATGATTATTTCCAGTCTGGGCTTTCTCCTTTCCTCCCACTATCACAGTTCAGCCCCCAGCTTACAGGAAATCTTGGTCAGTCTCTGTGTGCCTGACCTGGCAGTTTGGGCTAATAAGTTTAATCTGATTTTTATTGCTCAAGATTTTCAGTTTCCTCCTATATGATATTCTGACCTTCCTCTCTATTAACATTGTCTCAAATTTGTGTCATTAACTATTTTCATTAGGGTTTTTTGTGCCCTGGTATTGTAAAAAAAAAAAAAATCACGAATGACTGATCCTGGACATATTCCATTTAAAACCCAGCTTTTCCTGGCTACATCTTCCTTCAGGGTTAGCTGTTGTTACCTGGAGCCAGATTTTTTCCTTAACTAATTGTAATAATCTCCCTGTCTTTGCCTTAAGCATTAATAATTTGTCCTTGGAATGTATGTGAGGCTGAGAAGAAGGTCAGTTGGGATGTGTTTATCACATTCTTTCATCTAAACATAGGCCAATATATCACAGAATGATGCCAAGTTTATCTGTCAAAATCTATTGCTGTAAATTCAGTTTGTATTGTATCCCATTTTCTGTTTATCTCCATTTTCTTACATAGTCTTTCCTTTGAAATTTGCTCCAACACCTTGCATACACTGGAAACCAGGCTAACAGTCCTTTAACTGCAAAGATAATTTCTCTTTTTTCAAAATACGAGTGCTGTTTGCTGATTTCAAATGCTAATGCACTAGCCACAGATGAATAAGTTCATTTAGAAAAACTTTGCAGCAGCACTTGTGATTTCACATGCTAGTACTTCTTGGCTGAAGATTAACCTGCTCCAGAAATTTCAGCACAGTGATCTTAGATATTATTTTCATCTTTGTCTGTTGGAGTTTTCCTTTTTGAATATTCATTCCTATTAAGCATCCTCTCATCTTTCTCATTTTTAAAGACAAGGGTGAATAATCCATATAAATAAGCCTAGTTATTTTCTGTCTCAAACAGGTTCTTTCTGTATGGATCCTCCTAGCTTTAGTCTTTTCTTCATAGGCTGATCTAGCAGTAGATTTTTATTGCTACGGTTTAGTTTTATAGCCATAAAAATCTTGATATTTACCTTAGATTCCGGCAAAATTTTCACGTAGAACATATGTCCTCCATTTGTATGACCTGGTCCACAAAACTTTAGGCAAATATCATAGTGTCATTGAGATCTATCAGGATGCATCCATACTGATTCACCTTGCAGTGGACCAGCATTGTCTGTTTGTTGATTCACCTATATTTCTCCTAAACCCTGTTTGTTGATGTGTTTGCATTTTTGTTCTGATCAGATCCCAGTTTTTAACTGACTGCTCAGGAGGAAAAGCCACTATCTTCCATTGAATTAAGCCTGTAATCTTAAATTGTTCTTTATCGTTTAGTGCAGCTTAATTTTTGACTTACCCATAAGCAGATACGGATCTAAGTTTGTAATATTGATTTGCATAACAGATGTCATTATACAGTCAAATGAATCTCTGCATCTGGACACTTTCCCCCTAAGGCTAACTACATTTTGACAGTTTTCAGTGCCAGATATTGTGTCTGATCCGGTTAAACTGGAGGCCTTTTCTGTACAGAGTTGCTGTTTCTTCAAAAGTTCCCTGAAAAGCAAGTTGGAAAAATTTTCAATGACCATTTTTTGTCTGAAAATTCTGATTTGGCAAAAGCAACATTGATCGGGAAAGAAGGTCAGTATCTATTAACTTCCCCTTTGAAAGAAGATTTTACATACTCCCAATGTCATGTATTTCTGACATAAAAGGGGGAAAAAAATCCCAGAAGACTTATTTTTGTCAGAAGTTCAGCTAATTGCAATAATGATACAAGTAATAATTATAAAGTCAGTTTTATCTGAAAATTAATGTCATGAATTCTCAAATTTTTGTCAGTGCTTTTCTTCTTTATTTTGACTTATTTTTTTTAATGTCAATTTCTGACAAAGAAAATGTTTCCAACCCAATCTTGTTTCCTAAAAGAAAAATGCTTCATATTCACATTCATGCAAAAACCTCCTCAAGTTTCCTCTGCTCAAGCTCCTGCTTTGGACAAGTCAGAAGCACTTTGGTCAAGCAACACACAGTACTCTGTGTGGATTCTGTACTGCATCAGTGCTGCCGATACTAAGGCAGTCTGCTATTGTAGGCTGTCATGGCAAGTGGCCTGGATGTTGACTTGTCATTTCTGTATATGCCTGACACCTGCCAAGCCCCTCCCATGGGTAATTTTGCAACCAAAAGCCATAAGTAATCTGCATTTTATAGTTAACTCTAGCCAGAATTTACATGGTTTCAACTAGTAGTAGCAGGTGTCTTCTCTCCAAGATGGATTTTGCTGTCACTGCTTTAGTCCTATTACTAAAGGGCAAATTGAAGTAGCCCTTTGATTGGCTTTGCTTAGAAAAAGTAAACAAATAGAAAAAGTAAGTAAACTGCTCACAGCAAACTTCGAGATGATGAAGAGGGGTGGGTACAGGCACACATGAAATACTTCAAAGCATGAAAGAATAACCTGCAGTGTTGGTGGAAAGACTAAAATGATTTTTTGTATTCCTGTACCATACATAATGTATAAGAGGGAAAATTCTTTCAAGCTTAGTCTTTCCCCAGAGCTCACTGACTTTTTCTTGTCCTTTTCTTTGCTCTTGTACAGCTCAGTGCCCAGCTCTCTAAGCAGATGGCATATACCATATGACAGCTGTGGACTGGATGTTTCTGACAAGTACCATCACAGGAACATGCCATGCAGACTCTTGACACACATCAGAGCACTGTGAATAACTAGGCATGATCAATACATAATGAAATAATGAAAACATGGCGGCTT
>NW_010420623.1:0-1611 GCF_000710305.1 Buceros rhinoceros silvestris | reverse complement strand
CAGCAGGATCTTTGTCCCAAAGGAGCCTTGATGTACTCTAGGCATGTAGAGACAAATAAGGGACTTTCATCCCTACTTCTGAATGAGGAGTGCTAAAGTCCTGAGCAGAACACTGAAATACAAAAAAGCTACTTAGGCTGGAAATGAATGCAAGTACTGCATCTACCTGAAACTGCAAAATGACTTAACATTGGGCAAAGTGTCATTGCTGTGATAAAAATATAGCTAGAGCACTGGAGTTGACTTTGGCAGACAGCCTCCAAGGATTGGAGATGACACCAAACACTCGGGATGGGAGCTTTCTGCTTCACTTCAACAGATCTACCTTTAGCACCCAATTTCTTTTGATATTCAACATACCAACCAGTCCAATCTAGGTTCAGAGGGAAATACGCGTTTTATTTTTGCCGAGCTTCCTTGCCTCTCATTTTGACACTGCTGGTGACATGGAAAGTCTGAATTGCTAGAGTTTTCTTCCACCAGGCCAGATACTGGTCCCTCCACTCTCAACTCCTCCAAAATGTGTGGTCAGAGCAAAAACAAAAGCATTTTTGTGTTGTACAATGCTGGAATCTCACCCTTCAACTGCACTCAGGTATGCACTAACGCTCCCAACTCAGGAGGAAGAAGCATATTGTAGACATTAAGTAAACTGGCAGGTAGGTGCGTGTTAAAGGCAGCAACTTCCCAAAGATGGTCCATAAACACCACAGAGAGGAATTTTGGCTGGACTATGTCATATCAGACCATCAGTTTGGTTACTGGATTAGAGACAGTGTTTTTACTGGAACAGTTAGCTCTCAGTGGCTCCCTTCCAAATGAAGACCATTGATGGTGAGAAAACCTGCCCAGAGTAGTATGGCAGTAGTAATACAAACAGAATGATTTCCAAAAAATGGGAATTATAGTGCACAGACTCTGAGAACTATAGCAGAGGAGCTATACAACTCATTTACTACCTCCTATTAGGGTGTGAAGATGTTCCCCATAGGCTGACTAATGGCATGGTTGGATAGGAGAAGGAAGGGTTTCGGAGCTCAAATGGGTTCACCCATAATTTCACTGACTTGCTGCAAGCATATCTGTCACACATAGTCCCTCAACTCCACTTCTGCTCCTGACAACCGAATCCTTAGGGTGCTTCATGTAATTAATGGAGGAATGGCCTCATTAGTGAAATGACTTGATCTTTTCCAATCCAGTTCTCCCTTTCTTTACATTTTGTTTTTCATGTGCTGTCTCTGTGTTTGCACGTGCAACTGAAGGCAAGAGTGTTGTCTGGATGAGGTGCTTTCTTTGGCCAGTAGCTTCTGCTAAATGAAGGAATTCAAAGGTTAAAAGCAGTTGTGGAGTTGAGGATGTGGTTTGCCATGGTTGCACGCATGCTCTGTGCAGTTGCTTGCATTCACACTACTGCCCTGAAACTCTGCGTTACCGTATGCATAGGAATTCTTCTCACCCAACTTCAGACATCTGAAACTCATCTAAACCAGTCGTTTAGACTCCCTCTGCAGCTGGTGAGAGAATAGGCACCAGCTGGCAGCAACTCATCCCATAACACTTTGGGCACAATTCTGTTCTTTAGAATTTAGGTGCAATCTGAGATTTCCC
>NW_010420622.1:43987-45437 GCF_000710305.1 Buceros rhinoceros silvestris | reverse complement strand
ACCAGGCTGTATTTGTCTCAACCCAGGACACTAGGTTTATGGAAGGCAGGTCCTGCCTGACCAACTAGATCTCCTTCTATGACAAGGTCACAAGCGTAGTGGCTGTTGTCTACCTGGGCTTTAGTAAGGCCTTTGACACCGTTTCCCACAACATTCTGCTGGAGAAACTGGCTGCTCATGGCTTGGTTGTGTGTACTCTTCACTGGAAACAAAACTGGCTGGGTGGCTGGGCACAAAGAGTGGTGGGGACTGGAGTTCAATCCAGTTGGTGTCCTCCAGGGCTCGGTACTGGGAACTGTTCTCTTTTATCTTTATCAATGATCTGGATGAGGGGATCAAGTGCACCCTCAGTAAGTTTGCAGATGATACCAAGTTAGTGGGTGTGTCGATTTGCTTGAAGGTCAGGTGGCTCTATAGAGGGATCTGGGCAGGCTGGATTGTTGGGACATGAGGTCAACTGTATGAAATTCAACAAGACCAAGTGCCGGGTCCAGCAGCTGGGTCACAAGAACCCCCAGAAGTGTTACAGGTATGGGGAAGAGTGGCTGCAAAGCTGCACAGTGGAAAAGGACCTGGGGGTGATGGTAGAGAGCTGGCTGAATATGAGCCAGCAGTGCGCCCAGGTGAGCAAGTGGGCCCATGGCATCTTGGCTTGCATCAGAGATAGTGAGGCCAGCAGGAAAAGGGAAGTGATTGACCCCCTGTACTCAGCACCGATGAGGCTGCACGTAAAATATTGTGTCCAGTTTTGTGCCCTTCATTACAAGAAGGACACTGAGGTGCTGAAGCATATCCAGAGAAGGGCAACAAAGCGCTGAAGGGTCTAGAGAGCAAGTCTTACGAGGAGCAATTGAGGGACCTGGGGAGGTTTAGCCTGGAGAAAAGGAGGCAGAGGGGTGACCTCATCGCTTTCTACAACTACCTGAAAGGAGGTTGTTGAGAGGTGGATGTTGGTCACTTGTCCCATGTGACAAGTGACAGATGAGAGGAAATGGCCTTTAGTTGTATCAGGAAATATTTAGGTTAGATATCAGGAAAAACTTTACGGAGAAGGTTATAAAGCATTGGAAACAGTCTGCCCAGGGAAGTGGTGGAGTCCCCATCCCTGGAGGTGTTTAAAAGCCGTGTGGATCTGGTGCTGAGGGCCATCGTTTAGGGATCCCTGGCAGTGCAGGGTGAATGGTTGGACTCAATAATCTTAAAGGTCTCTTTCCAACCGGATGATTCTGTGATTCTGTGAAAAGAGTCTCTTAAGTATGATGGGAGTTTTGCAGCTCGCTCCTTCTGGTAAGTGGCGTGCTATTCCTGCTCACCAGCGTCCACCAGTACCCCTCACTGCTCCACAGATGGTGTCTTCCTGCTGCCACGCTGTCACTGCACAGCAGCTTTTGGAGATGGTATCTGCAGCCACAAGGACAAAGGGGTTTTGTTTGTTTTAGGTATGCTGCTG
>NW_010420622.1:40359-43909 GCF_000710305.1 Buceros rhinoceros silvestris | reverse complement strand
TGAACCAGACAAAACCACTGTTATTTTCACTTTAACTGTTCATTATCTTGTCAGCTACCTCCCTAAGACAGAACACACACCTAGAAAGAGAGACTTAATTAGATTTCTTGTTTCTGAAGGCCACTACTGCAATAATAGTCTTTTCTCCTTACCCACATAGGTCACAGAAAATAAGATTGGTGGGATCAAAAAGATTGGATGTCTGCTAAATTATTCACAAGAGCAGTTCTGAGGTCCACCTGTGAAGAGCAACATTTCTTTATGGACCTGTGTGACTTTCATGAGTCATATTTTTGACCAGTGTAGAAAAATGTAAGTTAACACACATGGGGAAAACTCCCATCAAACACACACAAAAACTGCTCCAACACCACTCCAACGATGGTTACTAATTAGTAATGGGATTGTAACGTTATAATAGGTAACTTCACGGATTTATTACCTCACTGATTAATAGTAATTAAACAAGCCAGCTAAATGCTAGGAATAATTAGGAGAGGAGCAGAGAACAAGACAGAAAATATCATGATACTGCTGAATAAATCCATAGTTTGCCTTCATCTCAGGTATTATGTTTTACACTTGTCTCTAGTTCTCCAAAAGAAGACCATAAAACTCTGAAATATTCTGAAAAGAACATAATGAAAAATCACTGAGGAATGTGTGAGGAATGGCTAAATAAACTGGGTGTTTTCAGTCTGCAGAACACAATAATGTGTGCAGTCATTACTGGTATGGGTGTTTAGGAGATGGCTGTTTACTACTTATTCCACCGTAAGAGTTCAAGAGCAAAGAGGAGCTGGATTGCATACAAAGGAGACGGATTGCCATTCCCTGGGTAGAAAATTGCAGAGCCCTCAGAAAAACAACATCTGGTTCAGAAAGCCTCCAAGCTGGTAACTGTTGGAAACTATGAGACTAAGTAGGGAGGGCAAGGCAGGAGCATATATGTCAAAACTACTGCTCTCTAGGTCATCCATTTCTTTCAAATGCAGACACAAGATACGAGACAAGAGAAGGCTTTCCCAGAGGCTTAGGCAATTCACATCAGATAAATAAAAGAAAGATCTTCATCCCATCCATAAAGAAATGAGTAAGTGCTCAAATTAGGGAGAAAACCCCAACAACCTCAAACCCAGAGTATTTTATAGTTATCAGCCCTCAATGGACCAGAAAACATTCCTAAAAATAATCAGCTAAACTTACCTCCAAAGACATAGGAGAAAAGAGCTCCTCCTTGTCCCCTGCTTAGCAAGTCACAGCACAGAATGAGTCCTCAGTTTGCCTTCACTCCCCACCTTTACAGGATGCAACTAGTACCTGTAACCAACCAAAGGCTAAAAAGCACCATGCCAAAGAAGACCTTTCTCTCCCCTTCCTGACTCTCCAAAGACCTGCTTACAAATTAAAAACCATTTAGTCTACAGTGCCATCACACAAACCCCTTCAGCTGAGAAAAACGCTGCCTTTGGTTGTGGTACTGTTGGGAGCTCCTCTCAGCTCCAGCACTGCCTCTACCTCATAGATCAACCCCACCATTTTCAAAGATGAGTGTTTATCAGAACATGGGTCCAGATACAGGTAAATTATAGTCACACGTTTCAAAACAGATTTAGCAACCCAGCAGCTGGAGTTAATACAGAAAAAAAAATCTATGGAGTTTGCTAATAAATTATGATCTAAGACAGATTTTTGATCACTAGATTGCATTAACCTGTTCCTTTCAGTCCCACTTAATCTAAGTCCAATTAAATAATTGTATATTCCTTGCATTTAGACAAAACTGCTGCTAGTCTAACAAGTGTCAATGAGTTGTGAACGTCTGCTACTTTTACTTATTCTACTCCTTTAAAAATGCCATAGCATTAAAGAAGAACAGAAGCAAAACAAAACTTGAATAATTTTAATTAATTAATATGTGGCTGGAAAGTGGAATAGCTTAAATTTGAGTGTGCATATGCTAGTACTTCCTGACATATTCCTGAAAATGGTACTATACCAGAAGAAGCATCAAGGGAAAAATGATGTGCAATGACTCAATAGTCGGGAGCAGGTTATGAGTATCTGCTAAGGATACATCACAAATGCTGAACGTCCTATGGCCGTAACTGTAGATAATTGAGGTGATTCATGGAAAAGCATACCTCCATCACCAGAATAATGCAACTTCAGAAGGTTATTTGAGTGGTTTTTTATATGGGCTTAAAGCGATATAACACCTCCTAGACTCATTAGAATAACTTTCACTATTCTGCATAGAAGAAAAAGTCAAGCTCACAGTTGAGTAGGAATCGGTGATTTTTTATCTAAGGATATAAAAAGCATAAATGGAGCTAATTTAGTTACGCAGCACTGTGTGTAAGTTTAGAGTTTTGCCCAGCAATTTTCATTAAAATGAAGTCCTTCTCAAATGCCAAATATTGGGAATAAGTAAGGTGGCAATGAAACAAAAAAACCCAGATAAACTTTCAGATGAATTATTTAAGCAGGCGAGCAGATTACAGAAACTCACAAAGAAATTCCCCTTGTGAAAAAACTTATATTCACTTCATTAACTGCCTGGGTTTCTGCATTCAGTCATCTTTGTTTTCCATTTATTCTAGTGAATGAGGTTATTTGTAGCAAGTCAATGAAAAATACGAATTTAAGCAAAAAGAGTACCCCTGAAAAGCAAATTTGCAGTATTTCAAGATCATGTGGGGGGTTTATATCAAGACCTGAATCCTACAAGCTGTGCTCAGAGCTTGGGAGATGGGTGCTTTGGCAAGCCATGCCTTTGTGAAGAGCACGGCACTCTCTAGCCATGTGCATGTTCCTCGTGCACTGCGATTTTCACAAAACCCATAAAACCTGCAGCTGAAAGTAAAATGACTGAATCAAAGATTTAATGTAGATGTCTTGTACTTTTCCACCATATTATATTTACACTGAAAAGGTCATGAGCTGAACTTTGTGGAACATAGTAGATCCCATGTGGTGAATCATCATGCTGTTGGGTTATCATTTTTACATATGAATACACTGAGCTTTCCTCAGTTGAGTTTTGATACAAGCCTTCGGACAACAACTAGATGACACCCTGTATGCTGAGCTAAAATCAGCTGCAACGACGAGAGGTATACTCATTTATTTCCTGAACCTTTTGGTTAAGCCATTGTTCTGTAAGGAAAAAGAAACATTTTCACAAGAGTATCTGCAAAACATCTTAATTCTGCAAATTTTTAGGCTTAGTTCTTCATTGTCTTGGCAGCTACAATCTCCCATGTAGACTGGTTCAGGCAGCCCTACAGCAAGTAAAAAGGAATAGGATTACCGAAAAAATGTTCTTGAGGGATTTTTTTCCCCATCTTCTATTTGCACTGCGTGTTATTATGAATTTTCAGTGTTTGCCTGGTGCTCATTACTGTGAAGCCCGATCACCTGGATACAGTCCATATATTTTGACCTGTCTGGCTACTGCAAAGTAGGTCTTCCTGTAAAATCAAACTGCTAATGTGTGGAGCCTCTCCCATATGACTGTTTTTTTTTTAAAGTTATTATTATTATTACC
>NW_010420622.1:36277-40239 GCF_000710305.1 Buceros rhinoceros silvestris | reverse complement strand
GGGTCTCCCAAGCCAGACAGGTCTCAGCTGAAGGGTCAGACAAAGTGTGTCCACAGGCAGGATGGGCTCACTAGCCTTCGGGCAGCCATCCTAGGAGAAGGACACCTCTGACTCCAAACCCGGGCAGATGGAGCTCGTTTAGCCTTGTAAGGCATCCAACATCTCAGAGAAGGACACTCTAACCAAACCTATGACCTGAGGACTTTGCTGTCACCGTCCAAACTCGCTAGGCCCTGGCAGATGAACCTCAGGTGTAAAGGGTGGAGCCAGTTCCGTGCACGCTGCGCCTCACCTAAAAAATCCACCGCGCAGGCCTGAAGGGTGTGCTCACATTTGCAAGCTGCAGTAAGCGTGGGAAAAACCCTTCCCAAATCTTTGTTCACAAAGCCAAGCTGTGATGATGTGATGATTATTATTACTACTTCACTGCCCAATATCAGGGCCTCTGTATTCTCAGTAACTGACTTCTTTGTTTGTTTTGCAGTTGCTGTAAATAAAACACCCACAACCATTGTGGATAACTATTGGAAAACAAACTTGAAGTCAAAATCTGAATGTAGTAAAAATTCTTCAGAGGACTGTAATATGCATTGCTTTTGCACGATTGTGATTCTGTGTGGGCTAAACCTGCAAGGTAAAATCCAGCTACACACAGTCCATGTGACTCTTTGGTTGTAGCGTGAAGATGATTGCAACCTGGAACCAGTTCTGGAGAGGCGTCCAAGAGATGAGCCATGCAAATAAGCTTTGATTTCCACGAGGAGTCTTTCTACTGTCAGCTCTGTTTACTGTCACTGTAACATTATCCATCACTCTGTGGAAAGCTCAGACATAAAAATAAAGTGGAAATCTATAAAACTGGTTTTGAGCCAGTAAAAAATGTCAATTTCGTGACGGTCTTTATTAATCGTATTAACTGCAGTACTGTGGGATCCATAGGATTTCATAAGCAGTATCTGGATAAAAGAAGACAAAAAGAAATCCCCACATATGCCTATGCATATTTGGAGAAACTTAAAGAAACAGCTCAGTGGCTGACAAGTAGTTATGTCAGTAATGTCAAAGGTGATATGGTTGAGGAGGCTATGCAGTCTTGTTAAGCTGGTAATCCACTCTGTGGTACCACCATGGGAAATCCTAATGTTGCGGTTTAGAGATGTAACTTCATACAGCTGACTTCAACAATATCCTCTCTCTCACCTATAGGCTGAGCTTTCATGTGGAATGAACAGTGTCACACTCTATGTATCATGCCGCGCCTCTCTCCTTAAGGGAAAACTTGTATTTTCATCAGAAAAGATGTAATCCAGCTAATCACACATAATTGCTAGAGTATCATACAAAGTGTGTGAAGCACCTTTTGAAATATTTTTCCTGCTATATCAGAATCACTCTTTTATCTTTTTCTTTTACATGTTATACTCAGATTTTCTATTTTTCCTAAATAATTGTGCTACATGCATAAGTGACCCAGAAGGTGTAGAATTAAGTATTTTACAGTTAGAAATTCTGAAGGAAAAGAAAAAAATATTCCCTTTCTTCAGCAATGTACTTAGCTCTAAGCATATACAATAAACAAAAAATCTGACTACGCATCTTTTTTTCCCCTCTGGGGAACATTTTTTTCACATAAGTAACCCCATTTATTTACACTGAAAGAAGTACACTAAAGACTCCAAAGGCGAGTGTTGGAGGACAGAGGTTCAGCTGGAGCTGCACATGAGATGATGGGCTGTGAACCTTGGTTTATTAATTCATTTTGGCAATGTCAGCCAGTAAGTGCAAAATAACAATAAAGCATAATATGGTGCACAAAAATGTGACTAACAGCAATTACATTGACTGTGAACCTAATCTTGGAGAAAACAGCAATGAGGGATGATCAGCATCCCAGGACATGTGTGGTTAACCTCAACTAACTGGGTTAATCTCCCTGTGCTCTCTGTTATGTCATCAGGGAAGGGTAAGCTCATTCAGACCATTATTCTAACGCAAAAGCCCAACTTCACTTATTTTTACTCTCCTCCTGAGGACTCTCTGGCTCTGTCTCTCTTTCTGCACATTGCAAGGGGAAACTTAGACTGTATTAGGAAAGTTACTCTTAGAACTTTGCTGTCCATAAAACAATCTAAGTTAAATGTGAATTTACATGTTGAATGTCAAGATACAACATACAGATTGCCACCAATGATGCAAAAGAGGATGCAAATGAAGTGTATACTCAGTGGCTTTGCTTGTTGGCAAATAGAAAACAAATGCAGAAATCAATATCCACTACATTGGGAAGTTCAAAATAATTATATCAGCACAGGGAAGAAAGCCAAAGGCTCAGGCAGGAGCTTGTCACAGGCTGCCCATGACTGTTCAATGCCCACGCTGCTCTCACCTGGGATTTGGCCAGGGTCAACCAGTGCTGCCCCACACTGTGCCCGGACAACACTGGTGGGGAACATGAAGCCCAGGAAAGGTACTCAGAGGCCACCCTATTCTGCGGTGGTCAAAGTGCCAACCATGTACACAAGTTACTGCAGGTTCTTTGCCCTAAGGGGCAGAGGGTAAGTTGTGGCTCACTTTATTTAATACTATAAAAATAGCCTGTCTTGACAAGACTGCAGCATGGCTGCATAATGTGATATTAATTGCCATCCCCTCACCTAATTCCAAGTCCATCTTCAAAGGCAATATGGACTCCTGTTTCAGCATTTCTATAGACAGATTCACAACTAACATAAAATAAACCCCTAATACCTCAGTCCTGCCCTTGGCACAGACATGTTTCGTTAGTAGAGTGACTGAATTATTCCTTATCCATGATATATTCCTATTAATAACATTCTGGTCTGACTAGCAAACAGCTTTATTTTGTTGCCATGATTTCTGTCTTTCTCAAAGTCTTTAAAAATATGAACTGAAGCACTCACTCCAGTAGTGGTCAAAAATATTACTATTTCAATACAATATTGCAGGTAATAAATCTCTTCACCTATGAAAATTAATCCTTTTGCTTGCTTAGACAGACACATATTGCAAAACAGAATCACATTTGTAAGTGATAAGAAAACCTCCACGATTGACATCCTTGCCTGGTTTCAACTGATACAGGGGTACCTGGATAGCAGAGATGCAAGGAAATCTGCTGCGTTTATAGAAGTATCAACCACAGTGGAAATTACATTGCTGGGATGCAGCACATCAGCAAAGAGGAGAGAGAATCTTCATTAGCAGCATCTCAATTAAATGTGATATACAGGGTTGATCCTGGGCATATTGACTTCATTTGTGGTGTTTGCTCTGTACAGACTTCAGAGAGAAAGGCCAGTCTGAGGTCTCAGTTGCTGACAGCAGCCCTGCTCTCCTAATGGAGCAGAACTTTCTCTGAGGAGGCAAGCTTTTCTGGGCAAGGACTTCCTTGAAACTTAGTCTGAGACAGTCAAGGCACCTAAAGTCTCTAAGGTCTACAATAAACGTCAACACATTCAGCTTCAAGTGCAAGGTGTAAATCTTTCCATCTGCCTTCTCTAACAGGAACACAAAATAACATGCTCATTTAGATAAAGAAAAAAAAGCTTCACATACTGTACAGCCCACGTATATCTGACTGAAGTACTAGGACACTCTGGCAGTAACGGTGATTGGAAACTTAGTAAAGCCAAAGGAGTGGCGGCTAGGGTTTAGGCAGTTCTCCATGAGTCCATGGCCACACAACTGGCATCCTGAGACACCTTCCCAGCTGGCTTGGGGTTACCTCCTGTCCTAAGAAGCCCTTATGCATTGGGCAGACTTCCCTCCTTGACCCTCCTTGAGAGTGTCTTACGATAGATTGATTACATTCTAAAAACCCTAAAATTTATCTTCCTAGTTTCCTCTGTAGCACCATCATCATTGGTTTGCTTGATAGGATTGACTGCTTGGGCAAATGAAGGTTGCAAAACAATCCTAGGAGGAAGAGACCTCCTCTACTG
>NW_010420622.1:30747-36188 GCF_000710305.1 Buceros rhinoceros silvestris | reverse complement strand
CTGACCACCTCTTAGAATGGGATTTGCACTGAGTGAGCTCATACAGCTTCAAAGTGAAGACATACAAGCAAAAAACTCAATACTAAACCAAAGCATCAACCCCGACTCACCCTGATTTGCAGTATTTTAATCAAAAGGTGAAGGAACACAGGTCCTTTATAGAAAATTAATCAACCACATTTTGTAGCTTTCAGGAAAGCAGATACATAGTGTGTTAATAGGGAGAAGGATACTGGCAGCCTGAGAGTCCCACCTGCTGAGTCACCAGCTCGCCATCCCACAGCATGTTCTTGGCTTTCCTTTTCTGGTGTGCAAGCATGACCCCAGTTTAGATGTCTTACAGGAGGCGGGCCAGAGAAGTTGGACCTAAGCAGTTCTCCCACCCACTCGAGAAGGGGAATTGACAAAATTGCATACTATGCAATCCAAATAAAAATAATCATTTTTTATTAAGTTGAAGCTCACCATCAGGAAAGGAAATAAAACTGAAGGAAGCAAAGCAAGCTGTCACAGAAAGTATTTCACTGCCATGGCCAGTTAAGCTTAAAGCCCTGCATGCTTTCACTGGTTTGGTATGTCCTGAAGAAGGAAGAGGTTTATAAGTTTGTCCTACTCACCATATGACCCAGTGCAGGCTGCTCCACCCTGCCTCAAAGCAGCGTGGATCCTGCCAAGCCTGCTGCTGAGATTCCCTCCCTGCCTCTTCTGGGACCAAGAGTACAACAGAGCTACCCTGTTTCACTCCTCCATGGGTTGTCAGTACCATGATAAAGTGTTTTGAGGGTTGGTTTCTTTTTTTCTTCTTTTTCTCTGTATTCTGAGTTACTTCCCATTCTTCTTTAGGGGATATATAAATCCAGTCTTAATGGTTTATTCCTCAAGCACGAGGGATTACCAGATAAAATAATGCAAACAAAGGAACATAAGCCAAATATCTGTCCCAATAGTCAGAGTGCATTTCACCACAGACTTCAAAGGGACTCAGACTTGGCCCTGTTTCTGCAGATATGGAAAACATTAGTGAAGCTTTAGAACATGCCTCGGGCTCTGTCCTAACCTCTGTTGAGCAGCTACAAGAAAAACGTAAGAAACATAAATTTCTTCTCTGCTCATGATCCAGAGTGGGAGATTTATCCAATGAGCCATCTGTGACAGCACATTTTGAAGGTGCCATATGTTTTCAAATCAGAAGATGTAAATCCATGCAGCCCCAATCAGCAGTTATAGTCAATAGGGAAAGGTGGGTTCCCTGTGAAGGAGAACAACACAACCCATAAGGGGCTGCAGCCAAGACACACAGTCCTGGTGGGACTTGACAGTATTTCTAAGGCTGTGCTCTTGTTCTGTACTGCTGTACAAGCTAGGCAGGTTTAGCTCTTCCTTCATAATTACGAGAGGTTATTTATACTCTCGTTACCATCACAGAAGCGTAATCAAGAAAAAGGTCATAAAAAAAGGTCCAGACTTTTACACATTGCAAAAGTCTGTCTTGGATATTCTGCTACATATTAGGAGCAGAGCTTCTTTGCTCCGTAGTCTGAGCAGAAATGGACTTGGCAAAGGAGAGGATGTAATCAACTTCATTTGTACTTTGCCTTCTCTCACAAAAACTGGGAACATATGTCAAATCAAGCAACCACAAAAGTGTCCAGAATCCTGGTTTTTATTTTTCTGGAAAAATAGAACAGATGGAAGAGCAAGTAACCACATTTATCCATTGTATGTGACTTTCTATCATGGGTGTGTCAGAGGTTAAACATTATCTTCCTCCTGATGTTTGTTAAAATTTAAAGAGTGTGATGACGACTTATTCTTGAAGAATTGTGCATGAGTCTGACAAACCCAGCTAAGCAATAGGAAAAAAAACCACTGCAGAGTGTTTGGGCATGTGACTACAGTAACTGCAAGACTTAAAGAAGATGAGAATTATTATGGTGTAATGCAGTTTTGCTATGGGATGGAGGTTAAAATCTCTCCATATAGTTTGGTCTTCTTTTAGAGAGTGATGCACATAGACACTGTAATTTCATATACAACAAGTGAAAAGGGTGATTTCTGCATAACATAATGTCACTTCCTTCTGTCTCAGGCTGTTCGGTATTCTGACCATTCTGGCATGACCTTTCTGGTGCTGAAATTGAGCAGCTCTCTGATAGCGTGTGTGAAGGGTTTAAGCTATGTTTGGTGTTCAGTGTAAAGATCCAGGCATGTCATTTTGCCATGGCAAATTTAGAGTGAAAGAATGGCTTAGTCACGGCAAAATGCTAAGTATAGATGAAACTCAGCAGAAGCTATGTGCTTGTTTTCTAGTGACTCAGTGAGGGTTGTGCTATTCTATTTTCAGAGAGGGATTTCCTGGCGATTGGTTTTCTGTTGGTTTTGGTTTTCTGCTGGTTTTGGTTTTCTGCTGGTTTTGGTTTTAAACACGTGAGTAGCTAATAGTGCGGTGGATGAGGCAGTGCTGGAACTGAAGGTGAGCAAAGACCACCATAAGGTAAGTGTCCCTCTGTAAAGAAAAAAGACTTTTATTATTTACATCCATATTGCCTCAGAATTCTAGCCTGGGAGCAGCAGTTCATAACACTTTGTAATGGACGTGGTAAAGACCTTCAAAAGCTTAGAAATGGGTTATGAGAGAGAGACTATGGCTTTAGAGAGATAGATAGCCACAGGAGTATCAAGAAGCAGTGGCACGGATGCCTTCCTCGGGAGCATTTCCAGCAGACGAGCTGTCTGCTCTTCAAAAAGGTTGGGTGGTACAGAAAGGGGAAAAGAGCAGGAATATTTTGAAGGAGAATAACAAAGTAAAATGTTGTGAATGTTTCTAGTTCAGAGAATAAATTAGTCAGAAATAACTCCAAATGTATGTGGACCAAGTTAGCGGTTTCTAGCAAAAGACCCAGGACATGACATGGCCTGAGCCCTGAGCATCCACAATTGCCTTCAGCTGATATAAGGGAAGAGTTATTTTCATCTTCCTGGGTGAAGGTCAAGACCCTCCAAGGCAACTGACATTGGAATCAGTGAACCCATCGAGTTCAGCATTGTGAAGAACTCCCAAGTGGAGTGGCAAGACTCCCATTTTCCTGTTGTGAAGCCTGATTTTCTTTTGGGACATCCATGCCCAAAGCAAACTCTGGAGCTCATTGAGTTATGCTGTTTAATTTTGCTCTGGGACTTTCAAGAAAAATGCTCGATACTTGTGAAATTTCCATACTCAACACTTCTGCTTGTCTTCCTTTGTTCTGAGATTTTTTTTTCTAAAAGAAACTTTGATCTTTAGGTTGAGATTTTAAACATACAGAAGCCTGGAAATTCTAAGTTACTGTTACCACAGCAACCAGAATTATATACACCAGTCAAAGATTGTAAGTGTAACGACCACACAGAGTAATACCAGTTCCTATGGAAGGGGTCCCCACTGTGGCTAATGAGAATCTTTTATTGAGTTTTTGTGATTTTATGTGAATAGAAACAGATATACAAATAATGACACTTCACCAAACTGAAAGTCCAATTAAATTACAGCATAAGCTTTTTTATTGCAGAATTTTCTACTTTTCCTGATATATTATTCTTGATTTTGGATTTAGCAGGCAATAGTCTTTGTCCCCAAAAGATGGAAATCTAAACATAAGAAAAAGGAACAATTAATCTTGAATATTAAACCATAAGATAATTTAGATTCTAATTACCTGTGGTTTAGTTCTGTAAATCTGATTGAAGAGCTTGAATAGCACTGAAACTTTGGAAACATTGGCTTCGCCTTAGAGCAAAGTTTTATATATAAGAGCATGCTAACACTGGGCTGATTAATTTGTTTCATAGTTGTCATCAATTTACCATCCTGCACCTAGAACTGGTATATGGCTATAATTAAAAAAAATTATTTCTATCTCAAAAATCGGAATACAATTTTTTTTACATATAAACTGCAGGCACAGGATTTGTCTTATTAAATCAGTGTCTGGAAGAGCATGTCCCTCTCTGCCAACCATAAAAGAGTCTGGCTGACAGGCTGAGACCAGAAGCCTAACTTTTACCCACTAATCTTAGGTCAAATTTGTTGCCTTTTTTACGGATGATGCACTGCTTTTTTTTTTCTATCATTGGAAGCACAGTCTGCTTGAAACCAACCACTGAGACTGACCTCTTTGTGCAATCCCAGAAGAGCTGATGGGCTTTAAAGAAATATGAAGCCACTGGGACATTATGAGAATCCCTAACAAAGTGGCATTTGAAGTTCCCATTACCTGCCCTAAAAAAGGGGAACGAAAAAAAGGTTATTTTCAGGACCTTTAAGCTAATAATATGGTCAAGGCAGGCATCATGGAAGGGGTGTGCACATGAAGGTGTGACACACTGGGGATCACCTAGTTCGCTCTAGCTAATGTGACATCCCTGCACAGTGCCTCACAGCTTACTCGGGCCACATAGTGCATTAGCAGCTTCTCCTGCCTCATTTTGTCTGTGTATATGCACTTCACTGTGTGTGTACGTACATGCCACCACTGAGCAATTAAAGCTGCTGAAAATGGCAGGCCTCACTGTCATAACTGAAGGAGAAAAACTGTTTTTAAATAGGGATTGTGATAAATAATGAATGTTAACTTTTCAAAGAAAAATATTAACCAGTCAGAGGAAGCAATGTTTCTAGGTTCAAGCACAAAATATTAACAGATTTCAAGGTCAAGAGTAGGCTCCTGAAAATGATGGGGTTTGCCATCCACCAAAATTTCACCCTAATTGTAATTTTATTGTTTCGTCTTTACCATGACCTGATACAGGAAACCAAAACTTTGTACAATAACCATGGTTATGTAAAATTTGCTTCCTGTTATTATGGATCATCACATATACCCTGTGGCTAGTAACGTGGTTCTTTATACTCCATGGGGAAACACTTGTGCCTCCTAAACAAATAAATCCAATAAAATCAATATCACATGCAAATCACTGGAGGGATGGAAGGTATTTCACTTCCAGACCATTTGATCCCTTAGAGGCCTCTGACCCAAGATGTCAGTCTGTGCTTTGAAGTGCTGCTCCTGAGATTTCCAAGGTGGCAATCCTCTAGGTGGATGTTTAGCAGTATCCAACTGCTCTCAGTTTTCATCTGTTGCTGAGCAGAAAAATCATTTGCCCTGGTTATCTAGGTTCCTTTTGGAGCCTGTGCAGGTAGAAGGAGCGAGAGGCAGGCACATCCAGAGTGCAATTTACTCACCTGCTTTAGACACTCAGGATGGGATGAATCAACCTTTAAAAATGCTCCTCTCTCTCCTTTGGCTGAAGGTGGAATAGGCAACCTGGCTGGAGAGGATAATTAACTGATAAAGTTAGGTTAAGTGATTTCCACTCCATATGTAGGTATACCTGCTTTTGGAGACAGTCTTGTCCTTTGTTTGTATTTGTCATACTAGCAGAAGAGACAAATCTTTCCC
>NW_010420622.1:19665-30648 GCF_000710305.1 Buceros rhinoceros silvestris | reverse complement strand
TCCCTAAGACAAACCAGGGAGTGGTTTCTCAGCTGCAGATTTTTGTTAGTGAGAAAGTGTTTGGAAAGTGTCCTCAAATTTTCACGCACCAACAAGTTTCCAGCCTCGCGTTAGAACTGGAAGCTGTGAAACAGCACAAGAAAATAAACTTTGGTCCTGCTACAAAGCAGCTGCTATGAGATTTCTTCCCAGGCTGAAAAAGTAAAGGGTATTGGAATAGTTAAGACAAATTCTGGGCAACCGTCCACACTTTCAGGTGCAGCAGAGAGAGTCAAGCACTTGCAAGATTCTTCCTGATCTTCAAATACTTCCTGAACATTGAAACTGCAGACTGGTATAGTATATAGCAGATCGGCTACAATGCAAGACAGGGCTTATAGCGAGCACAAGGCTCAGTGCTTAACTCTCTGTGTAATTCATGGACTCAGTCATTATTTACTTCAGCTCTAAAGAGGCTTCCCCCCAACAGTGGTTATCACTGGCTCCTCACTCGTAGCAGTAGCATTCATCCAGTTAAAGCTCAATATACCTCTCGCAGAAAATCAAGCAGAGTGTTATGGAGATGGAGAGCTGTTTAAGACGTGGTTCCATGCTGCACACTGTTTAAACACGTTCTGGAGAGGGGACTGCTCCTCTCCTCCTGCAATTCCAGACAGTACTTGGACTGGGTAGCTAAACACACTGCAGAGGTAAAAAGGCCCAAAAGTACACTAACCTCGAGTGCCCATTCTGGAGCACCTAACACCTGATATTTTCAGAAGACACAGCACTATATAGCAAGTGCCATGTAAAAGGAACAGCATTTGTGAATTTAACTTGTGACAGTGAATCCACAGATCTTTCAAAAAGCAGACTTTGGATGTTTTATCCCAGCTAAATGTTTATAAAATGGGACAAAAGAAAAAATGGGGTTCTTTTAAATTGATGAGCTACTGTAAAAAGTTTGGTTTGAGTGTCTTGCTTAGCATGAAAGAGAATGTAATGGAAGAGACAGAGATATCTTCATATCAATAGATAAAAGTTGCAAGTCTTTCCTCTTAATGCACTTCGTGCTCTGTTTCCTGTACATCCTCCCATTTCTGCAAAGGTCCTACAGAAAACATTTCATTAAACAAACATTTCAGCTTTCACTCCTTGCACTATTCACTATATTTTAAATGGAAAGCTGAAGAAGGGTTCACAATCTCACCAATAATCTTTTGAAATTCTGCCCCACAAAGCTTCATGGAAATAGTTTTGCTGTTGTGGTTTTTTTCTTATGTCTCCCTTTCCAGCCAGAGAAGAAGTTCTCAATGGAACTATCTAGCTTCCCAAAATTCTTTCATTGTACCTTTCTTATTTTGCTCTTCAAAATCCTTCAATAAATCCTCTTGTCCTTCTCCCAGATTCAATATCATCTAGAGCTTTGCCTCATTAGGCTAGGGAAAATCTTTCTTCATTTAAGAATGAAAGCAAGGTTTCTCAAGACATTTGGTTAGAGAGTCATGGCCATCAGTGCTACAATTTAATATTAGTGCTCCCTCTAAATAAATTGTCATTACACCTTTTTGGTTAGGAAGTTCAGCAACTGAGCTGTACAGTTCACATTGTCCCATTAACTTTATCTGGAATTAAATAAAATCCTCCAATTGTATAAAACTGGGGAAATTTGCAAGGTGCAACTTAAAGGTGCAAAGGCTACCTTGTCCCAGTCTGGTGGGAAAGCTCTTGGACTGGTGGAAATCTCTGTTTTGTAGAAGAGGACTACAGACAGCTTAATGAGAAGCAAGGTGCCCATGGCATACTTGGGTGACTTGTGTATTAACAAAGCCAGCCTATGCTGTTAGTGGTTATCATCACTACCAGTGACCCAAATGGAAGAAAACCTGGAAACTGATTTCTAGCTTCAGTTCTATTTTCTAAAGAAAGAACATGTCTAGCCTCTTTCTTTGTGATTAAAGCCTTCGACATGCAAGCTGCTAGAAAACTGATGTAACCAGATTGTCAGGATGGAAAGAAACAAGCAGCTGGGATCCCCATCTGCTGCAATAAGGAGCTAAGCTAAAAATCCTCCCAACATACTCATCTGAGGTAAAATGAGTCAATAAAAGTGCATTTTTATCCATAGAAGCAACCCACAAATTCCTTTCCTTTCTTTTATTTCCCTTTACCCTACCCCTTTACCACACACTTAAACCAATATCATCTGATATGGTCAGGGTTTATAGCCAAGTCCATGGTCTGCTATATGAACAAAATTGAGCATGTAATTTATGTTTAATGTCAAGGATGTAATTTACCTCATTGTCTTCAGCAATGCTACACAAATGTGTCAATTGTGGTGCTTCCTCTGATCTGTCAATAATTCCCACAATTGCCACTCCAGGATGATGGAGTCACTGGTGCCACTGAAGCAGCATTAGGCATTCGGGGCACTCTCTTTCTCTCGAGTGCTAGTCAGCAGTATAAATAAATGGTAACGCACCAGTTCTGCTGCCTATGACTCCAGAAATAGAGGAATGGAGAATACTATTTTAATAATAGTTTAAAATGTGATAAAAGAAAAGATTGATTCAGATCACTTCAGGATGGGAAAAAAACAAGAAAGCCAGAAGGGAATTGAGAGTTTTAGAAAAATATATTTTTATTTTAATGGTAACTCTTCATTTTTAATATCAATAAAGTTGAAACAGAAGTAACATGGCCTTTCTGCCTTTGTTTTTTGAATTACTTTCCTTTTTCATGTAAACAATACATTTAGTTTCTTTTTCTTTTTATGCATATCTTTTTCATTCTATTCCCTCTGTGTTAGTTTTTATCTTATTTTCCCTAATTAAAAGATTTTATTCTCCAAGTAGAAAATATTTCTGCTTTTCTATTCCTTAGTCTTGTTTTGGTGTTCTTTTTCCTTATTTCTGTTCTAATTTTCTAACTGTTTGAAACTTCAACAAAACTCAGAGGATACCCTCTTATTTGGACTATTCAAGCTTAATGATTTTTAACAGAATAGAAGATTAGCATGGAAGAAATTTCCTTTCATAGAACTTTAAATTTAATTAAGAATTTTAAGGTATTAACCATAATGACCATTTGATTATTCTATATACTTATATAAGGTTGCATCAAAATGCTTGTGACAGAGACACAATACTACATTTTCTACAGGTGAAATATTTTATAATGCAAAGCATTATTGTTTTCACTCAGAAAGCATTTTAATTGCAGTAATTGTAATCTCCCCATGCCTTTGAGATCTCAAAACAATTTTTCTGTTTGTTTTGTAAACAGAAAAGCAGAGAAAAAACACAAGACAGAAACAAAGGAGGAAAGTGGGAAGCGCATGCATCTTCAGGGTACATACCCCTTTATACAAACAACAAAAGAAAACCAAGGTGCCTGAGCTATCCTGGTTTGAGAATTCGGCTACAACGACATTCCTCTTCGTTTGACAAAAAAATGGTAATCATTCACATGTATTCTCTCATCAGTGTACTGGATGTTGTCAACACCTCACAACTGACATGGACTATGTCCAACATCAGACTAACATAGTTCCACAGAGGATGCGTAGTCCTAGATGCCATGATTTTAAAATATTTTGCAAAGAACTGCTTTATTTCTGCTCTTTTGTATACTCCTCATGATGATCTTCCCATGGGGCTCTGTTTCCCCTACTTTTTTTCCATACATCCAACAGCTTCAGCTACACACCTTCTTCAACTGCTTTATCTTTGAAGAAGTGTTTAAGGATCACCACTCTGGATGGATTCATCAATACTGAGAAAAACCATCAGTAGGCAGCTCCTGTATAAAGCCTTGGTATCACATGGTTTGGGTTTTGCCAGGCACCATCAGCAACATCCTCTGCCCAAAAGCTCAGAGGCTGGTGATAGACGTGAACCACCAGGCCCTGCAGCAGCATGCCCAGGTCTCTCCTCCCAGCTGCCAGCCTCTTGACAAGGCTGCAGGCAATAAGCACAGCTCAAAGGATGAAATGACCGAAAAAAAAAAAAAAAAAAAAAAAAAAAAAAAAAAAAAAAAAAAAGAAATACCAAGGAGGCAGCATTACGCCATGGCTTATTGGCTGTGGTAAAAACAAGTTTAAGGGGTATAAATAGCAAGCAGAACTCTTCTCTCTAGCATTGGTGGTGCACCGGGGCGTTTTTTTTTTAAAGTGCTCTTCAGATTTGGTGCATGAATTATCACCTCTAATAGCTGATAATCAAACCACTTCAGCAAAACCATGACATAGAGAGGACTAGCAATAAAATCTCAATCTCACCTGGCAATTATTTTGAAACTATGCTCCAAACAAGCAGATAAATAAATCTGTCTATGTCACAGACAATTCTCTGCAGACTGACAATTCCATAAATAAACACACACACATACAGAGGTGTGTAAACTTGTATAAACTTCTGTGAAATATGAACTAGGTGTTAAAATCAATTGCACAATCAAGGAGAGGATATGATAAAACTGGAAATGTACTCAATGACCTCTCTTGAACAAGGTGTAACTGGCTTAAGAACATAATACAAAAGGCTAGATTAAAAAAAAAAGAAATCTAATAAGCAGACATTTTTCATTTATGGAATCTGAAAATCTGGAATCTGGCAATTCTGCACATTGTTCTGTTTTAGAATTAAAACAAACTGTTCCAGGAACAGGTATCGATTTTGCCGCTAAAAGAAAACTACACATTCATAAATACTAAGTAATGACATTATCTCTTTCCATGATTGCTTTCTTGTAGGCATTGAAAGAAACACAATCCATATCCAGGAAAACAATAAATAGCTTCAGCAGCCACAGAAGCTACTCATCCAACATATCTCTCAGATGGAAAAACAGAAGGACATTTTGGGAAGCAATCTCACGATAGAAAAAAGTAAGAGCACCCTCTAATAGACTCTGCAGTGTAACAGACAATCTTCCACAGACATAGAAGGGACAGTGTTAAGTGTTTCAAGCCTTTTGATCTGATGAAAAATGCCTTCTGTGTTTCTTATCTTCTAAAAAAGAAGTTTTCGTGCTCTACAGTTGAAGGATAAAACAAAACCAAAAGAAAAGAGCCTCATACAGTAATGTGAGAACCTTTGTGTTCATTAGGAAGCTTAACATTTAGAATCTTGTAATAAAATTATGGGTTAGAGCTCAGAATTTCCCTATACCTCTCCTTCCTTAAAAACCAGGAGATTTCGAGTCAGAGTCCCTCTGGGTAAGGAAGTAAAACTGGAAAATTCTTAATGGTTGACAGTAAAGGTGTAACAGTTAATTAGCAATCAGGTCCAAGGACCTTTTCAACATCTCTACCCTCTTCTCAAAATCATGAAATTTGCTTTATATTTCTAGTATTCAAGACCTACTGACTTTCAAAAAGATTCGTGAGTTTTGACATTTCAAGGTGTACCTGAATTATGTTTCCATCTCTTCTTTCCAAGTAGGATTGATAAAAACTTCTTCTTGTTTCTTTTTACACTAAAGAAAGATGAAATCCTCTTATAACCACATAATCCAGGAACTGGAGGTGCAAGAAAAACACTAAGTGTGGAATTCTGCAAAAAGAAATAGAGAAAGAGAAGAGAATGCTAAGGCCACATGCAGGAGTAAATTAACCTGGAAGAGAAAGGTGTCCCCTACTAAAAACATGATATCCACAGTGCCAAAAAATTTGAAAACACTTTCTGGGGGGAAAACTTTATCATCAACCGTGACAAAACTAGACACTGAAGAACAGGGAAGTTGAGGTAGAATCAATCCTATGTAAAAGCTTAGTCCCAGCTGGATGATGCTGTTTGTAGAGGAAGGCCATCTGGAGCAGAATGAAAGGTAGATCTCCTTTGCCTCCACTGCCCTCTCAAATTGATGTTGTGCTACATATATCTTCCCTAGAAATACTAGAGATAATTTCTTTTAGCCAATTATAGGATACAAAAAATTGCCCCAAGGCAAATTGTAGTTGGGAGTAAACTGAGAAAGAAGCAAAAAACAGAAGAACGGAAATATGCATGAACAGACAGAGAGATCAACTAGGATTATGCTAGTTTCACTAATTTCTCTTGAGCTATTCCTAATTTGCCCGGCAAGAAGAATATCAGAATCAACAGCTCATAGCTATTGTTTGATTCAGAAATGTCAGTGCAGAAGGGGAACAGTGCCAGTGAATAAAATGTTTTCCCTAATGAATGTACACATATTATTAGGATTGAACTCTTTATTTTATAATCAGTACAGTCACTAAAATCAAATATAAACCCAAATGCTTCAGATAAAGTCATCATTCCCTACGATAGTCATGTTTCATGCAGTAGCTTTCATTATAGTGTTAGGCAAGCAGTGACTTTTTGTTTTTGCAGTACCAAAACCTCCTACTCTATAATCTACATCAGAATCAAGGAGACAGTTTTCAAAATTTCTCTAGAGCTGACAAGGAGAGAACAGCAGCAAGAACAGCAAACAAAGAACATTTCAGTTTTGAAAAGCTCCTGCATATTTTGATTTGTTATGAAAGGCATGCTTCAGATAAGTCCTAGTGCATCTGAAAGTTGTTGACTGGAAAAATCA
Source organism: Buceros rhinoceros silvestris (assembly GCF_000710305.1). NCBI lineage: Eukaryota > Metazoa > Chordata > Aves > Bucerotiformes > Bucerotidae > Buceros > Buceros rhinoceros. The sequence goes on along the minus strand of NW_010420622.1, from coordinate 24,102 downwards.
TGTTATAGTATATATTTATATTTGGGTGTATTAACAGATTTTAAATCCAAAGTCATAATTCAAACATTTTCTTGATCTTGTGAAGAACGAAGCAAATGCAAGTGGTAAAGTTATGCAGCTTCTGAAGAATTTTTTTGTCTCTGTGTGGAGGTTAAGTCTAGGAGGTAGGCTGCAGACTGTTTTTACTATATTACTTCTACAATTTTGGTGCAAGAAGAAGTATATGGAAAACCCTCTGGTGTCATAGTTTAGTTGCTCTCTGACAAGCAGTCTATCATTATTTAACTCCCTTTCCTCTTTATAAAATGCTCTTCCGTTTCACAGATTAATGGGATTTATAACCATGTGATTATATGATTACCATGTGATTTATATGCCATGGAACTTCCTCATAAAACAGCAACTCAAAATTTAAAATAAAAGAGGGCAAGGCCAAAAAAAAAAAAAAAGAGAAAAAGAAAGAAAGAAAGAATACATTTATGTCCTGGTTTCAAAACAACCAAGCATACACAATGATGAAAAAGTCACACTATAAAATAAAATACATTAAAGGAATCCATGAAGCAATTTATGTCAAGAAAATACGACCTCAGATAAGCTGCACTAATACAAACATTAACTGTATTGGTAAATCAGACAGAGATTGACAGGTTCTATAGACAGAGCAGTGAAAAGTGAGGTGGATAGTGAGACAGCAAAGTCAGTCCTAAGTCAACTGTGAGAAGTCGCAGGTGGATCTCCCATCTACCTTAATATAAGATTAAATTCAGTGCCGTGAAGTCAGTGCATGTGAGAAAAACAATTTTAACTGCATGTATACTTCAAGTGCCTCTAAATTACCTAATAACCCTCAGGAAAGAGATTTTATACTCATTGTGAATGCTTTTGGAAAATGTCAGCCTAGTGATGGTCAAAAGAGCAAACAGCATCATCTGAATTGTTAGGATAGCAACAGAGAGTGAAGCAGAGCAGAAATATTAATGCCGCTGTGGAAATCAATGGCACACCCATTTCTTGAATCTATGTGCAGTTTTGGTCCCACTATTACAAAAATGATAGAGTAGAGCTAGAAAATGTGCAGAAAAGGGCAATGAAAATCAGATTATTGAACGGCTTTTTGGGGAAGAGAGACTAAATAAAGTATTACTCTTCAAGGAATGAGTAAGGGGAAATGCAATGGAGGTCTATAAAATCAGGTTTGCTAGAGAGAAGTTGCAGGGACAACATAAACTGACAACATGTGCCACGGGTCATACAAAAATATTGTTAGACAGCAAACTTAAACCTAACAAAAGGAAGTGCTTTTTCAAAGCAGACATAAATTATAAAACTCACGGCCACAGGAAGTTCAGAAACGCAGAAATATAAATTGGTGAAGGATTAGACTGGCTTTTAAATGTAGCAGCATGGGTGTAACCTCCGGCTAAGGCAGTCCCCAGGCTGCTGGTTGCTGGGAGGCAGGAAGGTAAGGCTGAAGAGCGTAATTTCCAATACGACTTTTAAGACCAGAATGTTCAGAGGGTGATATTTTCCTTTCTGGCTAGTGAATGATAAAAAGCATTACTATACATTTTAATTCTCTCCCTGGAAAAAACACCTGTTAAAATATTCCTGTTCCCTTTAAGGCAGAAAAGGTAAATATCTGGTTCTTTACTTCCATTTCAGGATGAAATTGCCTTGTGTTACTGCTTCTCACAGAAACAGGGATAGAGGTGAAAATGGATCTTTTCGGTTTTAACTTTTTGCTAAATATCTAGTAAAACAAGGCTCAAAAAATCACAGCTTTCTTGTTCTTCAATAAATGCTGAAGGGAAAATTAAGATCTACAGTGCATCAAAGTACAACTTTAATTATCATGTCAGCTTCAGCATTTATTTGTGACTTATAGAAGGTTTGATTCTGTCAGAAAACACCTCTGAACCGTGTAACTCAAAAGGTTGTGGCATTATACAGTAGATAAGTCTACACTTCAGAGCTAAAGAAAAGGACAGCAAAAAAGTATAGTATCTTCCTTAATGGTATCATCAGGCAGCTTTACCTTAAGGGCCCTGTAATATCTTGTGTTGGGTTTACACAACGTTGCATAGCCAGAAATACCTTCAGAAATGGTGTCAGAAAACCTTTCTTGTTGGGTTTTGGGTTTTTTTTTTCTAGCTTTCCTGTCACCCCAAGAACAAGCACTTTCTTATGATTTAGATTTCCATTTCTGGAAGTTTATGGTACTGTTATTATGCTGTTCATAACATCAAGTAAATAACATTATCTTCTTTCATTTCTTTAGTCTTCTCAATATATGGATTTGAATGGAGATTCTAATGGATCTTAGCTGTACTTCTGCGGTAAATACATCCTGCTAGCCATCTGTTGTACATTGAGTATCTCTGCTTCAAGATCTTGGTGCACTTTTTCAAGTCCAGCAACTTACAGAGTCTGGACGCCAGCTCAGATGAGTGTCCTGCCTGCAGCAAGTCTGGAGAGATCATTAGGCAAAGCTTGCAGGGAAACCACTGGAAGGAGGCAGAGGCAACTGACTGAAAAAGCATTTATTTATGAGCTGTGGTTGGAACACGGCCTTTTTTATAGCAGCTGAGGCTGTTACACAGGTTTACATGTAAATAAATTGTGTTAACTTTGGAAAATATGTACAGAAATGTTGCTATGCTTAGAATCTCTCTTTATATTTTCAATGTTTTTATTATCCAATAATCAACAAGGAATGACATTTTTGTTTTGTTTTCTTCTATACACAGCTTGCAGAGCTGGGTCAGTTGCAGATTTCCTCTGTAGCTGGAGAGCTGAACAGGAAGAGTGCTGCCCTTTTGGGTGCAGCACAGTGTCAGCCTCTTGCTGCTGCTGTCCCACTGAAACCTCATGGGATGATCCATACCTCCATCTATGGTTTGCACAGACATACCCATCTGAGCAACTCTGCATGGTTAAGACAGAGAAATACACACTTCTGGGGCACAACTAAACTCACACATTTTAGTTGTTTACTTGAGGTTAAGATGAATTACACTCTAAAAGCAACTATTTATTTCTACTGACTTTAAAGGGAGTCTGGATGACTTGCTTGGGTATAGCTATCTCTAGTGCAGTGCCTTCAGTTAGGTGAGATGAATCCACCAAATTTCTCTTGCTTGCTTTTCTGCCAAGGCTGCACCCACCAAATTCCTACTTCATCCATATTCTCTTCTCTGGATGAAAATGAAATGTCCCAACCCTGTTTTTACTGTGGGCTTTGCTCTTGAGACAGAAAACCACAGTGGCCATGTCCCTGTTTCCACTCTTACCTCTGCAAATGCTAAGCCATATTCTTCACCTGTTATTCGGAAGTAAGTTACATTAGATTTGATGCCAGTTGCACCAGTTCTCTCACAAGTTTTCCAGGTGGCTGCCTGTGCCCATAAAAGCAGAGACAACAGCATGCCATGTAATCACTCCAGTTCCCCAGGGAGGCAGGTTACACAGGGTCTACTTTTTCTTTCCTTAGAGTATAATTCTTCTGTCCTCAGTCATGGACACAGTCCCAGTAGTGTCCAGGAGAATTACTCCCTTGAGTTAATACTGCTGAACGTCTGTTTCACTTCTCTTTCATCATGCTAATCTTCATCTTTTATTCACTAACTGATAACAATGGAACTGCAAGCTCTGCCTTACCTTCATCTAAATCTTAGGCAATGATACGTAATCCATTTAGAAATTCTAGAGAAGATGGGAGATTTAACTCTTTATCAGCAATGCCATAGGTGAGTTAGTCATCTGGTGATTCACAAATCAGTAAAGAAAAATCTGATAGGCAAAGCATATATATATAACATTGGTATATTTTTCCGGCTTGGAAGTAATTTCTCATCCTGCTTTGTACAATGCTGAAAGTAAAACTGATCTCCAGACATCACGACATTTCACTGGGTGGCAGAAACCAACAGTCTTGTTTTTAAACTGCTGCTACGGCTATTCTGATGGTCTGTCAGGAAGCCAATATTATTCAACACCTATATGACTGATTATACCTCAATCCCTTACCAGACAACCAAACAGATGTCACCACCAAGGATGCCTAGTGGCTGCTGAATAATGTTTCTGCTGCAGTGACATGGCCTCAATCAGGAAGAGAGGGGATTTTCTCCGGGAGGTAATTACTTCTTACTGATATGGAATCTGGATGCTGAAGACAGTGCAACTCCTAAACAGTGTGGTAGGGGGAACGAAGTTAAAAATAATAGAGGCTTCCAAGCTTACCAACAAATGGTGAATATGAGCCTAGCAACAAATATTTTGCAGAACTAGGCTGAACTCTATTTGAACAAATATCTTCTCAAAGTGCTGGGGATGACAAACACTGTATTCTTGACTGCACTGACACATTATTCAGTCAACAAAACACATTTGAGTGAAGAAATGCTCTTTGCTTTGAGCTGATATGCAGGAATG
>NW_010420622.1:12798-19553 GCF_000710305.1 Buceros rhinoceros silvestris | reverse complement strand
TCAGGAATGGCATTCAAATATATTTCCAGTGCATTTTGCATAAGCCATTTCTAAGGAAGAAAAACGCTTCTGAAATATGAAATTTACACGAAAAACAATGAGTATGTTGATGGTTTTGTGACTTATTGCAGAATTAGAACAGTATCCTGTGTGTTTTGCCCACCTCCTTGAAATTCACTGTGATAACCATGCTGAGTTACTGTTAATGATAGTGATATGTAGTCCATTCACACAAGAAGGAATATATTCCAGGCATACATTCATCACAGCTTTAGTAGCTCTGGAAATAAAACAGCATTCTTACCTCTGTGTAGTCAGGGTTCTTGCTAGAGACAAGTGCAGCATTTTAACTATCTGCTGAGTCTCCATTTCACTGTACTGCAACTTTGAAACATCTTTTTCTCAGTCTGACCTAGCATGGATTTTTGTTTTCTGGGGATGTTTTTCTTAATTTTTAGCCTATCAGTAAACTCAGTATGGTCAACAGTTAAATGTATAAATTTTTATTTATTTATTTAGTAGTTTGCCTAAGTCCCAGGTAGCTCTTAACATGTAAGTTTTACTACTTCGTTTATACTCAAAACACGTATTATTATTTACAATGATTTGAGCTAGAGCTGTTTAATGTGAATGCCTAAAACATCATGCATAAATCCTTACTGAGCCCCCCCATAAAGAGACTGACTCAGAGGAGGGAAACCTCCTCTGAAAAAAGGCTGTGATCATAATCTGTCCACAGGAGAAAGCACATAAGCTTCTTTCAACTATACCAGAGTGAGTTACCCAAACTTACACCAAATATCTGTGGTAGAACATGAAACAAATATTTCAAGCCTTAAAAATTCCTGTTTCTGTACTGTGCTTTGCAGAACAGATTTTTTTGTTGTTAATATTTTTCGCACAAACTGCAATACTTAAAAAGAGTTGCTAAAGGTATTGGGTAAGCCTGCAGAGCACTCCAGGCAGTTTTGCATTGTTGAAGAAACCTGTGTCTATACAGCACATGAAGACTGTTTGCTTTGGGCCCCTCTGTTGCCTGCAGAGCACTTTGGACTTACTTGGAAGTTAGGGTGCTCCATCTGAGCCAGGAGCTAGTGAACAAACAAGGAACCCCCAGTGCATCCGGACAATGGGAACACAGACTCTGGAGCCTCAGCTTCTCTCTATGATATCATTAGATTCACTTGCTGTGGTCTTCCTCGGATTCCTCGCATCACGGAGAGGTCAAGCCATGGGTTGCTCTCTATCCCTTCAGTTGCACCCAGGCTGTGGTGGTCATTTCTGTAGGCAACCCTTGCCCACTCCATTTCATATTGTGGACACACTGACCACAGCATTTTGACTGCTTCTGTATCAGGAAAATAAGAAATAAAGGTGTCCTTGAAAACTAGGCTCTGAACAGGACCACCCATCATTTTAGGGGAGCTTTGTACTCTGAAAATTATGAACAATCAGGAAACTGAGACAAGGAAAAAGAAGGCCTGATCCAGCCTATATAAAGGCCTGGCTTATTTTAGAATTGACTTAAACTGACTTTGCACCAGACCCAAAAGGTACTGAGTTGTTCAATGAATCAGACACTTAAACAAAGCCAACTGAGAAGACCTACAGAGGCTATGCTCAGGAGACACTGCCAAATTCCGCACATACGGCAATGTGCAAAGAGGTAATTTTTTCTTTTTCAGAAAAAAAGATAGACAGTTAGTAGAAAATATGCAACTTAAGGCTGATCCGGGACATACAACACATCAATATTTTGTTTGACTAGCACAGAGAAAACATACAGCTATGTAATTGCAGGTCTCTCATCTCTTCTGCACTGATTAAGAACCAGAGAGTGGCTAGACAAAGGCCAAAGACTGGTTTTCAGATAACTCTTGAAAGACTGTGTGCCTTCTTGTTTGCCTCACGTGATCCCCGATGGTATGATGGAGAGCAGCAAGGAACATCTGTCAATTTAGACTGCTCTCCAGTCTCAAAGAGCACAAGTATTGAACTATGACTGAGCCAACAGGGAAGGCTGAGCCCAGCTTTTACATCCCTGTTGTAGGCCCAAGGGAACATGTCATTGGATTTTTCAGGGGTTTTTTAAGGGTTTCACAGCTCCTTCTCAAGTCCCTTAGGAGAGTCTCCTGTCACCCTGTTCTGAGGTTCACCAGCAGGTCCCACAGAGGGGTTGTACTGGGTCACCCTCAGGCATATTTCAGTGTGGGGCTGGCTACAGATGCTGACGTGTTGGGAAAGGAAGGTCCACACAGCTTTGGGATCATCAGTGTCTTGAGGACCCGACTTTGCCCGCTTGTAGGTGTGCCAGCAGTGACTGTGTACTTGGACATATTACCAACATATAACACCACCAGAGTTTATTTTGCACTAACAGTATTTTGCACTAACTAGTATACATATTTCAGTAAATATCTATTTACTTCTTGCAATTACCTGTTTCAGTAAACATCTACAGCCATTAAGAGAGTTGTGAATCAGTGAACCAGAGTTTTTACTGCTTCTGCTACGAACCTGGTGACAAATCACATTGTCCTCACTGATACCAGCACAGCAAGGCTGTCAAAAATTTGGTGATGAACTTTTAGTCTTTATTTGCCAATAAAGAAATTATAAATTGCCAGAGAGGAGAAGGTAGTCAGTACCCATTACTTAAAATTAAAAGTTGCATCTCCAGAAGATCTTCTCACTCTGCGAGCAAAACTATTTTAACTTTTATGCAACACTATTTAAGAGCTGTAAAGTTGATGCTTAGCCCAGCACAGCCCTTTTTAAGACCTGGAAGGAAAAAGGAGATTTAAATTGTGAATTAACCTTAAGGGCTTTGCAAGCTGAGTAAGAATCTCATACAGCCTTCAAGATTCATTGGCAAAGCTCTCTTCTGAGCTCAACCTTAAATCCCTGGTGCAAAAAGACTGAAAAGGACATGCCAACTTTCTGATAGTTCCGAGACTAGAGAAACAGAGACACACTTAAACATTTGTCTAAATTCCACATGGGGCCTTTGCAGCCCAGCACAGGTCCTAGGGTATGACCGAGAAAGAAAGGTAGTTCAGTGAAGATCTTTCCTGCAGCCCAGAATAACTGTGCATCATAATCTGTCTTCTTCAGAAGAAGTAAACCTGTGGGTTTTTTCAGACTACTTGTTTGTTATTGTGGTTTGTTTTTGTGGTTTGTTTTTGCTTTTTTTTATCATAGATTCAGGAAAACAATGTTCAGAACTAGAGAAAATACAAATATATGGGACGTCATGGTCTTTATGCAAGGAAGACCTGAAATCTTGAGCAGCCACAGAACTGTTACCCCTGCAGACAGCAGTACACCAGTGCATACAATGAAAATTGCAGTTGCCCAGCTGACAGAGCTAAAATCTCATATGATGTTAGCTGATTTAACTTAAATTCCATTTTGGACAGTTTTCAGGAAATAATGTAGAAATTTAGGCTTAATGATTTCCATCCTTTGTGTTCTTCCTAAAAAAAAAGGTTTTCCTTCTGGTGTTTACCAAAAAATAAAATCAATAATTCAAAGCAGGTATTTTCAATAGAGACAGAAAAATATCGATGTTGTCATAAAAGGTGCTGGTGAAATGTCATCTGACTAAAGAAAAATCTGTGTTCAAAAAAGTTCATTTAACTGGAATAGGTGCAGGGAAGGGCATTAGGATCTAGGCAGAAGAAGTTTCAAATTTCCTGATGGTTCTTTTTAGATGAAATGACAAAGATGATACACATCTAAAGAAGAAAATATTCAAGGGGTTTTAAGGAGTCAGAGAACATTTGTGGTACAAATCAGTATGACGCTGTTTGTGAAAACTTTCCTTTGACTGAGTTGTAGACCGAGCAGTTAAAATGTGACTCAAAGAACTGAGGAGGCTTCCTGCCTGTTGTTACTATTATTTATTATTTGCTCAGTTCTGACAGGGCATTCTTGTCTGGGCATGACAAAAAGCCCCTTTCCTATAGAGTAGAGGGGGCTTGTAAGATTTACATCTGTAATGTATAATTGATACTCATACACTGTTACTAACTCTATTCTTATGGGCTTTGCATACAACGGAGAGTTGTTAGGAGGGCTTTGAAAGACAAGTCCTGGGCAATTTGGCAAACTCTGAATGGGTATTTAGCTTCCTGCATGTTGTCCATGCATATATTTCATGCCCCTGCCTAGCCTTCTTTCCTCATTAATCTAATTTCTTTCTGATTGTTCTTTGCCCCAGAGTTAAAAAAAAAAAATTAAATCAGTTCCATTTCATCACACAGAAACTAGAAAAATGTTCCACAGTCCCCATAAAGTAACAAGTACTGTTTTAAAAAATATAGCCTTAAAAAGCTGCTGAAACTTCCCAGCTTTATTTCTTTTCACAGAGCCACTGTTTAATTTACAGTAAGTCAAGAGGCGGAAGGGATGATAAAGTTAAGCTCATGCTGTTGAGAACAATTACCCTGGCCCAAAGACATATGTAGCCCCAGAAGGTTGAACAGACCACTGTAGCTTAAAGGCACTAAGATAAAAGGGCACGTGCTGCGTGGGCCCAGTGGGAGCAAGGACACAGCCTGCAAACAGAGCCCACTCGGCTTTCATTTGATTTGTGCCTCTCTTTTTTTTTTTTTTTTTAAAAAATTTGATTTGTTTAATAAGACCCTGGTGCATTCATTGGAAAGGAATAGAGAATGGTAGCCGGGACAGCATGACAATATCCATCCAGTGTTTGCTACAGACAAAAATAGCTGGCCCAGGAATCATGGCAGCCTCCCTCTCTAAAAGATTGAAGACTCTCCAGCAAGATGTAAAGTAAAATAGATGAAGTCAGGGGACATTTAGACTCTGCAACAATTCTTTTTTTCCCCCGTCTCATTAATCATGCTAGTTAATTGTTGGGATAATGATTTCACAAGTTCATGTAGTACACAAAAGGATTATCCTTGAACTGCGCAGAGCACTTGGCATTTACTTCTACATCTGCCAGTATCTCTGCATTAAAATGTGAGGATGTTTTTAATTTTCCTTTCTATATTGTCCAGTTTTCCATGGAAATGAATTTCATGTTGTTCTCAAGGATGAAAATAAATAAAGAGAGGAAACTTTAGATAGCAATTAATAAAGGATATCACATCTTTGTAAAAAGGAATGGTAAAGGAGAAAAATTAAGAAAAAAGCTATGTAGTTGAAGCAGTAAAGCTGTACCTCTAAAAAAAAGGATTCAATATTTTGTTAGTAGCCTAGGCATCTTTTTCTTTTTTTTTTAAATGAAAAAACAGGGGAACTTTTAATACCTTTTGGCAGATGAGTTCAGATTTCTAAAAATAACAGAATATCAAGATTCTCGGGTTTGTGATTTCAATCCTCACTGTCCAAAAAAATGTGATAGCTATATGTCACCAAAGCTAAAGGAAAATTGCTTCCTGATGCCTATAAGAAAGGGTGTGTCTACCTGAATTCTTAAGCACTTAATGCTTACTGATTAAAAAAACTTGCATGTTTTTTACAAGCTGAGAGATCAATTAAATTCTTTATTATCCCTCTTATTGTTTTCTTTTTTATTTATAACAATTTTTGTTACTGTTTAACTCTTAAATGCTTTTTTACCATTTGCATGTAGAATTCAAAATATTTTTTTGTTTGTTTTTTCTGAAGAACACTGCCAAACCCATTCGGAATATTATTGATTCCCATCTCCAAACTGTAATAAAGATACATCAGGTTTCTGCACACTATTCTGATTTTCCAAAACTTTGTAATCTTCCAGCAAAATGGCTTGTGAGACATTATTATTTCTAATGCAGTCACCCAGGGAAAGACCGGTTCCACAATTTTTCAGTTCCAAACCTTCCCCTTTTAATACTAAAACTTAGAGATTTATTTCATACAAAAACTGTCCACCAGAGGAAGAGCAGATAAAATGTGAATTCGGTTTCTCATATTTGTACCATTTTTCCTCCTACAAATTGATGCTTAAGCAGATAAATAGCAAGTTATTGGCATAGCAGATTTTTAGGATGTCAAGCACATACAACTCACACTTCGCACTCTCCTCTTGGTGGAATAGCAGCTCAGCAGTAATCCTCTCAGCCTGCTCCTGTGTGCTTTGAGCTGCAGTATGAGACACTCCTTTGGGACACTCTCTTAGCTGAATTTCTGTAACTCCTTCTGACAAAAAATTGGCCTTTCTGAGGCAAGACAACAATCTCTCGGGGTGAGATAGTCATACATTTTACCACAGCAAGGAACAAAAGACTAATAAAAACACAACTCAGAGTGACCTGGTTTTTGTCTTCTGTTTCAGAGTGGAGGCATCAGGAAATCCTTTACTTTTGCTATAGATATAAAGGTCCATTTCACAATGCAATGCAAAAGGTGTAATTTAGTTTGGAACTGTTCTCAGAGTCTCAAGCAGTGTCCTTTTTAGAGGCAACCCTGGATTAAGTATCTAGAATTAATGATTCAGGCAAAAATTGTCTTGTCTGTTTCAATAGTGACTCCATTTGAACTTCCCATGCAACAAAATGTCAAGATGTTAATATTTTCAAAGGGAGAAATTAATGTTTCATCTCGAAATGACAGTTTTCACTTTGCCTCCTCATTGACCCATCACAGCCATCAGATCAGGGAGGACAAGCAATACCTTGTGATCAGTTACAGTGTCATATCACACTGGCACATCATGGTAATAGATATCTTCCCTTCACCCCTAAAAGCTGTATGATCTTGAATTGCAAAATAAGTTTGAAACCACTGCTATCAGTTCCTTG
>NW_010420622.1:0-12718 GCF_000710305.1 Buceros rhinoceros silvestris | reverse complement strand
GGTCTCCATGAGCAGGAATGAAGGTTAAATTCAAAGACTAAATTATTTATTATGAACTATTTGCTTAGCCCTGGCACTGAAGAACAGTGGAACAAATGGAATTGTTAGATGCAACATGTATTAAGAACAAAGGCTGCAATCCCATTTCTAGTACTCCATGCTTAAATTTCCCTTGTGTTTTAAAAACTGCAGTGTTAGCTTTTCTCTCTCATTAAACTGCCTCTCTTCTATATTGAACCTAACTTGCATTTTTTTTCCATTTTTAGTTTACCCAAAAATCACGGGTTATGAAGAATTCAAGGGGTATAACGACTGAAATCAGAAATGGTTTATGAGGCAGTGATACAGTCATACAGACTCTGGTCTGATGAGGGAGGTCATCTCATCACTACTGTGACAATACACTATAGAGGCTATAACTCATTCAAAAAGTAGAAACTCCCCTTGCCATGCTGCAGGAAAAATGCAGAGATCACAAACACAGCACAGGTACTGCCTTTGGAAATGTGGTGAGCAATGAGCTGGGACCACCACACCAGCAGTCCTGCATCCACACCCATGGTTCATCCCACCCTTCTCCATCCAAGGCATCAGGCCCTGGGAGACAGATAAATCTGCCACCAAACCGTCATTCAAAGTTCCATTTCTTTAAACAAACAAAAAACCAAAAAACCGCTACCAAAATAAATAGAAGGATTTGGCAGCAATGTGTGGTCAGTCAACTAATACTGAGCTGAGCTTTGAGTTAGGAGCTAATTTGCTGTGATACGGTACATTCGAACCTGGAAGACTACAGAGGCTTCAGCAAGATGGGTAAGTTCTGTAGTTACAGATTCTTTCTTCCTCCGATGCTCTATAGCAGTCAGTAGTCATAGTCATAATGCAATATTTCTTGTGGTACACATGAGTATTACCATGCTTCTTCTCACTTAAGGCATCTGAAACCAAATCCTGTGGATTTTCAGTAACACCACAGCTTTTTGAGATAAAGTTCTCTTAAGAGTCCAGCATGATGCGTTCTTATGACTTTCTGATTAGCAAAACATCCCATTGATAGGCTAAATTTTATGTATTTATCAAACAGTAGAGATTGTAAGAAGACTCACAGGACACAATATAGCAGCATGATGTCTCATTTTCAAATTTATTTTTCCAGCATTTTTAGAATAAAGTTCTTTGCTAAAGAAAAAAGTCAAACACTGCTCTAGGTTGTGTGTAAGAGTTTGTCGCAAAGCAACGGTTTTGCTCACTTAAGAGCAATCTTTGGAAATGTTCCAAGCTATGTTTTCTGGATGTTATTCCCAAGAAGTAGTGTTGCATAACCAGAGGAAGCAATAAGGCCTCAGACCAATGTTCTTTTAGCTCTTCCCGACACTAAGATATTCAAATCAAATAAATTTTTCTTCAAAAAATTGCTTCAGGTTTCTGCTACAGAACAAAGGGGATAAGAAAAGTGGCCATTCCCCAGTGAAAGGTACCACCAAACTCCCCCCCAAAATTTGGGGGTCACACCAAACTCCATAGGTGAGGAACCAAATACCTCCTGCTTCAGATTAGCCGATACGTGCATGGAAAGAATCTTTGATCCAACTCACTGGTTATTGCCAATTTCTTCAGAGCCAGCTGCATACTGACGTGGACAAAAAGCAGAGCTGTCTGTCTTCTGCTGGAGTTACTTATGCAAAACCCTAAAAATCCCAAACTGAGCTAATTATGCTGTGGATCTCTTGCCGTCATCCCACATTTATTCACTTTATCTAGCAATCTGGCATAATATTGACACTCATTCTAAATTACCACAGCATTTACTTTCATTTTGATCCAAAACTCCAAAAAACGGTTTGTAAATTTGGTAGTTTTTCATAGAAATGTCTCCTGTGAGTCAGACATTTCTTTTCAGGTTTTCAAACACTTCATAGCTCAGGAATAAATTAACGAGAAATTGAAAACATTCAAAATTCCATGGCTGAAATTATCATAATGTTTTAACAAGTTTGGGGTGCTTTTTTTTTAGTACTTGGAGTGTTTGTAACATGAGTCAAACATATTTATAGAAACTGTGGTTGGAAGAGACCCTTCTGCATATCTCCAGGCCACCTTTCTGCTCAGAACAGGTCCCTCACCAGCAGCACGGCAGTTCCCTTTTCTAGCTGAGCCTTGCAAACCTCCACAGTTAGAGACTCCATAGCTTTTCTGGGTAACCTGCTCTGGTCTCAAACTACAGAGATTGTAGCAGAAGTCAGACATATATATTTACGCTGTGATATAGAAGTGCTAATCATTTCCCAGACTTAGATGGAGATGCTTAGACGGTTCATGTCTTCTCAAAACCACAAGCAGAAAGAAAGAAAAAAACAAAAACCAAAACCAAACAAAAATAATCAACCAGCTGGATAGCGGGTGTCATATCTAAGTGCCAAACAAAAGGTAACCACTACCCTCTCAGTAGTTCCACTTTTTTTAGTTTGATTTAACCTCCAGCCTAGACCAACTAGCAAAACCTGCAATATAGAGATAAATTTTACTCCTGCAAAATTGTAATCTCTATGAAACTGAGAAACAAGGACTATGTCTGGCCAGTTGTGACTCCATCGACGTTTCTGCAGTACTTTCACCATAGTAGTCTATCTTATTTCAGTAGAACATTCTGCCTTTTACTTGACTCGGTAGTGAATTCCTCTTTCTTTCTGAATTCTTTCTGTGCACTTATAATAGAAAATCAATTCCAGCATACAAGCAGCTGTATTTAGTCATGAAAAAGGGTAAATCACATGAATTTACACTTTTTAAGAACGCATGCATTTATATCCACATGCGTGTATTTGAGTATATAGTATATATAAACATGGATCTATAGACAAAATTTGTAATATATAGGTATATATAAAAATACTTCATTATAATTACCTTGTAATTTCATATTTATAACAGAAAATATGCATTCATTCATAAAAAAAATCTCTAAATATTTAATTATAGAAGATTTACTTAAATTGTAGTTTAAAAATACTCAATTCCAGCAGCCACAGAGTTATTCTTTTTAATTGCTCGCTTCTGATTTTTTAGCTCCTGTTTCTTTCTCCCTTTCTTCTTAGTCTTCTCAGATACAAAAGAGTTGTTTATACCCCCCAAGTGCATTAAGGCACATTTAAAAATCATTAACAAACTTATATTAGGTATCCACAGTCATTAGGTGCCCCTGATGGTACTATAGGGAGATGGCACTATCTGATGGATTAGATCTTCTACTCAAGATGAAGTGAATACAGTAACCTTTGAGGTGAAATGTGCCACAAAATGTGTCTTTGTGCCCCACTGAACAAAATATACTGCTTTATTAATAATAAACCAGATTGTTATCAAATGCATGCTATCGTCACAGATATTATATTGTTGATAGAGTATTCATACATTTGGTTAGATATGTTTTTGAAGAGATTTTAGGTAGTTTATGTTCTTCAAGATGGAATTAATTTTTGTACCTCAAAAAGCTGAAGTACTCTCCCAATTGAATAGTGTTGACATGTCCCTTGTTATTTCCATAGCTTCCGGGACATCTTGTGAGGACAAAACCAACATTTTTTTTCCACAAAGATTATTTTGTAAAGCAGCATCCCAATGTCCTATCTTGCCCAGGGTAAGGTGCTCACTCTGGGACCTCAACAAGAGGCATGCTCACAAGCTACATATATACTGCTAAGTTTAGGTGAGCCCTGATTGTCAAGAAGAGGGTTGGAACCAGACTGCTTGGTGCTACTGGACTCTAGTGGAGACTGGCTGTGCCCCTGTTGTGTAGTACTTGCACTGGGTCTCCTCTAGGTGCTTGCTGTCCTAAGATGTAAAAAATGTTAGGGAGATGCAGTTTTCAGCAGTTTTACAGACATCTGGGAAGGTGGTGGAAAGATGTGGGTGGGTATCATGGAGTGAGGGAACTTGTGTATGTAAAGCCTTCTGCAATTCTCGTGGAGGACTATGTAGGCTATGGAGAACCATGTCAGATGCTGTCTCATGCTGTCTTTACAAGTGGTTCCTGGAGTGAACTATCCCCAAAAATATACTTGCACATTTTTTCAGATACAACAAGTTGGTTGCCTCCAAAAGAGAAGCCAAGATGTTAGCAAACATTTATCTGTAATAGACCATCAGGCACTCTGTTTTATTCGTGGACAGCTCAAGGGAGAGGAGCCAGAGGCAGGGTTTACCTGACATGCTTTTCATCAAGTGTTTGAATCACAACAGTTAGGAACTCTGGTTGGGAGAGATGGGCGGCTTCTGGCAGTGCTTGTTATGGTTTTTTTGATATCGCAAGCGAAACACGTTCAGTGTTGCAACAACGAATAGAATGTTGGCATACAGGTTCATGGTGATCAAAGCTAAAAACTACCTCAGTGAATACACATACTATCAAAACTACACTTCTCCTCAAGGTGAAGGTTACAGAAATGTTAATTCAGAACCCAAACTTATTGGCTGTATAGAAAAATTTCTCTCTCAGAAAAAAAACACTGAGATTCAACGTGGCAGTAATACACCCACACATATTTTTTTAAAACACATCTTAATTATGGGAACATGACCTTATGACTTCTACAATCATATTCTGCATTGGTGCTAACCTGGAAACCCTAGAATTATGATCTCTGTAAGCAAATCCAACTGCTGTCTCGAGAGAGAGGGTGGCCTATCCTTTCCCATATGATTGCACTTTTCAAAAAAATCTCAGTGACTTCACACTCAGAAGGCCATAAGTTTACATAGTAAATACTGGTAGAAGTAATAGGTATGAAATAGCTGTGTTCTTCATTTTCTTGTATTATATTTTCATTTGTTCATGGAAAAGTCTTGAAATAATCTGAAACTTAGTCATACAAAAACTAACATAAATTGCATTATCTCTTTGACACATGCTAACACAAAAATTCTCCTTGTATCTATGGATATTGCTGATTACGGCTGTCCTTTCAAGCAATAAATGTTGTTCTGCTAAACCTTACCCGATCCCTGAATGCACTTTTTGACCTAAGTCCTACAGGCTTCACACTGACAAAGCTCTCTTCTCAGAGAGTTATTTCAAAGAGCTTTTGGGCCAGGTTTTATGCCAGTGACTCATGAATAAAAGCTCTCAGTCCTTCCTGTAACATTTCACTCAAGGTTAATCATGATATAATACAGAAACACCTGAGAAAGACTCCCCTGCCTATACACTTTGCAGAATACTTTAAATTCTAAAATCCTTGCCTTCCTCATCAAACTCCCTAATTACTTAATTAAAAGTATGTGCCTAACAAGCTACTGTGGGCTCTCAGAAATACAGCTTGTAGTAATTAAAACACAGTGAAGACTTTATAACCTGACGCACCTTAAAAGATCCTCTTTTCCATCCCCTTTCTTATCTCAAAAATCTTCTTGTCTTCCATTTTGCTTCCTCTTAATATCTTAGTTTCCTCGGTGGTACCTGCTGCCTTGGCAGGTACCCAGTTTACATAGCTTTTGCCTTGTCACCTAAGCCCCAGTGTGCAGTGCTGTCCTGGACTGGTTTCAGGCTGCCAGCATCACCTGCTCAGCAGAACATTGCTAGGCATTTTCAGACCTAGGTAGGTACAGATAAGTAGAAGGTCTTCCTCAAAATTTGAGAATGCCTCAGCTCTTAACAAACAATTCAAGAGAGTACTGCTTGGGCTACACACCTGTGGCAGCCATTAACAACCAGGAAAAAGAGTCCAATTCCAGTTTCCAATTCCTCAGCTCTCTGCTGAGGTTAGTGTAAACCAGCACCCCAACATACACTGAGGTAATTATCAACCTACAGGACAAAGAGTTAATTGAAAATCGTAGGCTCTTTCAGATGGTATCAAGCCTCCAATTCTCCAGATGATCCAGAAATGGTAATTACTTGGTGAGCATTTTTCCCTATACTCTCACCCCTTGAGGGTGACCTTGCTCTACAAAAAAATCCATCTGTCTCATGTGTGCTTTATGCATCTTCCCCATGGAGTATGCATTTTATGTAACAGAATGATTAATTCTCTATCTCCACATCAGGAAGAAAGAGTTCCTTGAAGAGGCAAAGGAAAAGGATTGGGGTGATGCAGTCCTGGCTGAAACAGACTTTCATGAGGTTTTACTTTGCATTTGTGTTTTGAGATGTTGTTATTTAATGGACTTGATGCAGGTAAATGAGAACAGGAAGGTTTTTTGCTATGCTATTTGAAGATAACTGATTTTCAGCTTGCCCCCCTGAGTATTTAATGCCTGCTGGGCATTACACCGTAGGCTGTACTCTGTCTCTCCTCTTCATATCAGTTTTACCTGTTTACAAAGCTACAGTGTTCCTGGCTCTGGTATTAAAAGAAAGGCAGCATAACTGATCTATGGGAACTCCAGTCCCATGCAATCTTTAGTTGTTGCATTGGAATTAATGCTGTTGGAGAGATCCTATTCTTTTGTGCCCTCAGATCACCTTCCATTTTACCCAAACATTTTGCCAAGAGTTTCATTCATGTATATTAGCAGCTACAGTCAGAGGGCTGTCTCAGTATGGGAGCATTATATATAACCTTATCCCATACACTTAAAGATTAATCTAAAATTAGACACCTAAATTTGCATACTTAAAAGTATTCTGAATGTAAAAATTTAAACCCAGCTAAAGCAAAATAAAAAGGAAAAAAAAGAAAAAGAAAAAAGATTGTAATTACTGACTTCAGAGAAGTTTAGTGTCCTTTGTTCTCCTTGAGTAGCAGAGAATTTGTAGGTTCTGTCTTGGTGTTGAAAATGGTGATCTGTACACAAAGCAACAGGTGAGTCAGCCAACTGGTGCTTTCCCTGCATGGTCCCATCCTTTCTTTCACAGTGCTTGAAATTAAATAAATTGTTTATTCTGGGGTGACTCCCTGCTGTAATCAACAGACCCTTCTTGTTTCACCTTCCTCAGCAAACAGTACACCTTTTGTGAATCAGTACACTCACAAACACCACAAGCTTCCTGGCGCAGGATTATGAAAATACTGATGAACGCGGCTGATAGGAGCTCTGCAGATAAACATTTGTGGGAAGGAAACCAAAGATACTTGTTCTAAACACGTACTATCTCAACTAGACTGTTAAACTCACCGTCATTTCCATACTGCAGCCCCCAAAATAGGCATGTCCAAAAAATGAAAAGACTTTTTGCAGTAATAGTGAAGCCTGTGGCAGAGCAAGAGGTTAAGCTTAGCTCTCCTGATCCTCACTGCAGTTCATTAACCCACCACACCTATCAAAACCAAACAAACAAGCAAACAAACCCAACACCAAAGAAGAACAAACAATGAACAGGCAGAAGGGTAAATGCATCCTGAGTGAATTTTGTGTATTGTAAATTCATAGGAAATACGCTGTGCTAAGTCAGGTAACTTAGCTCATTAAGCCCTGGGGGCTGTTCACGAACTTGTTCTTAGACTATATTACCCTCTTTTTCTGCGTTATTATGACATAAAGGTTTGTTATTATTTATTTAATTCTGATCAGAATTACTATCAGGTTGCTAGTGCATTTATTTACGCACTGCAAAGGCACCACACCTCTTTTATCTCCTCGTCACCACATCTGGAAAATCTCTGAATTCTTCACCTGGCGTGACTTACTGCATGGCCAACTCAGTGCAGATAAACACACAGAAATGGGAGAGGAGTTCTTGGTTTGTCACATCAGCTCAGTGTCAGCATTTCACACAGCCAAGATCTGCTCTGAATAGAATTTTCCCTTTACACATGGATCAGGCATCTATGAGCAGTAAATATTTCAGTTATTCAAAGAAACCACTCAATAAAAGCCAAGAATGTGTCCATGCTGGATATGTGTCCATGTCAGCAAAGGCAAGTGCAGGTCACATCTCACAGTGTAAACTTCATTGTGTTTTTTTCCTTTAACCTCAACTTGTTTAGAGCAATACATCTTCCAGAGTTTCATTTTAAAAATTACATTTGAATAAATAAATAGCAAATTTTGAAATAAAATTTTAAAAATTTGGATGGAAATATACTGATCCGGTCAGATTTCACTTTTAAAACAATTGAAATAGATTATTTCCACCTTATCATTTTCACTTTCATAACATAAGAGCACCAAAAGCAGATAAAATGGTGTCTCCTAAGCAGACTATATTGGTGACACTGAAATAACATTTTTGGAGATACAGTTATGAAAAAATAACTTGGGACTTTTCAGATTTCATTAAAATTCACAAACTCATGAGATATATTGAAATACTGGTATGCTTGTGTGACTGGAATTCTGTTTTTTCTGCCAATTCCTGTATGGATACCAGCCTGAAAGCTTACAGCAAGTAAGATATGAAGCCAGATAAATGAAAGTGCAGTTTTAAGAGAGGATTATTTTGAAATAAAATCATTGTTATGAAATTATAATGGGGAAGAATGGCTGGTACAACGGGCAATTTGAGGAAGCTCATGGTCATGGTCATTGCGGTCTTGCCAAAAAGGTACCATAAAGCTTGTGCATCCATCACACTGCATTGTGCTCCTAACTTTGGTATTTCTGAGGGTACAGTAGAACAGAGTCTCCTGAGATAAAACACGAGCTGAATAATAGCTCAAGCCACTTACATGGGGAGCTGCTAGCAGGGAATGCATAAAATTGACTCAGATCCCATTTTCAAAGAGAAGTCAGTGAAACAGCCAAAGTGCCCCCAACAACACTACTTGTTTGGTTAGGGCCCCAAAACTGCAGACACCTAAACACAGGTTTAGCTTTAATAGAACAAGTAATCCAAAGTTTCAGAGTTTGTGGAACATCATTAATTTATCTGAAGAGGAGTCATGAAAGTTCAAATTGAGGTCCTGTACATAATAAGTCTCATGGCTGTTAAATAATTCCCAGTAGACAGCCATGAGCATTATTAATGAGGCCCCAGTAATAGTTTAGAAAACCCTTAGTTGAACTCTACTTGCAGTTCCATTCATTAATTGCAGTAATTAACATTAAAGACTGCAAAAGCTTAATAAATGGCTTTTCCTTTAATACATATGATGCTTATAGTGAAGTCGGGTACTTACAGAGCCATAACTGTGGAGTTCATCTGAAGCAACAGCAGCTTTCAAATAGCAGGAAAACTTGCAGATTATTCTTTGATATTTGCAGGGAAAGAAATCATAACTGAATCTACGGAGGATTCCTATCACACTGGTAGAGTAGCAGAATTTATCTTACCATCCATTGCTTCCTATTTGCAGCGTTACAACTTTTTTTTTTTTTTGGCTAACATAATGTGTAAGCTTTTGAGACAATACAATTGTCCTTCATTTCAGCAAATAATCACAGTAATGATGATGACTGTAATACAAATTGGATTAATCAGAATTTGAACAGAATGCAAAGCAAGCACACAAAACAGCTCAACTGAGAAAAAATAAAAACCTTGTTGCATAGGTTAGGCAAAACTTTTCAGACATATTTGGAAAGAATTAAAGGATTTAGTCCCTTATCAGATATCATTACAGTAAAAAAGGTGAAACTAAACAGCAAAGAAATCTCAAACCATGTTAGAAGAATAAATATGATCAGCCTAGCCCATTTTCTTTCAAGAACATACAGAACTTAGAACTAGTCCACCATGGAAAATAATGGCAACAGGCAGTATTACCACCAGAAAAAAAGAGGTAAGCTGTCATTTTGGCTGGTTCTTGCTTGAGGGAAATGCATAAACATCCATGAGAATATCATTACAGAACCCATAGGATGATATTAGTAAGACAAATTAAGAAACAAAGATGTTAGGAGAGAATATTCAAGTTGTTGATTAACAAATCTTTCTTTCTCAGTGAGAAAAGAATACTATGAAGTTGGTTTGCTTCAATGAAAACAAAACCAAAGCCCTGGTGTAGCAAGTCTCTCTAATGTTTATCTAGTTTCTTCTGTAGCATGTAGATCCCACCATTTTCTTTAGAAAAATGATTGTGTTAATAAACAATTGTATTAATAAATGTCCATCTCAAATTCCAAATGGATAATTGCATTTTGCCTACTTATGTCACAGCTGTGACAGGAAGCAGTTTGATTCACCTGCTGTTTCAAGCTATTGCATACTTTTACTATTCATTATTTCCTACATTTCACCCCTAAACATCTGCATTTCACAAGTGGATTCAAAAGAATCATGGGCATTCTTAGTACAGGTACATATAGAAGCACTTTGATCCTTTAAAGCATATGGCTGTAAGACAATTTCAATTAACTCATAATTCTGACAAATATTTATCTGGTCCTTTGGAAGCTGGGATGGCTTACGACGTGGAATCGCTTCCTTCTTTAAAAATCTGAATAAGTACCACATGCAATTGGAATTTATAGGCAGATCCCAGCTACTGATAGAAGGATGAGGAATATACTCTTGCTTTTATTCAGTTTCTGAAAAAAAAAAAAAAAGAGAACAAAAGTGGTTTTATCTACTTTTAGTTCTCAAACTTATGTTCAATACAAAGATGTAGCACATTTTTAATCCATTAGAAAAAAAAAAAAGGCATCCTTTTATTTTCCTTCAAGCCTGGGGGTTTTAAATGTTTCCAGATTCATCACAGCAAAAGAAAGCAAGTATATCTTTCATTAAAATTGATTCACACAATGTCAGAATGTAATATCTTAAAATCACCTTTTCACTACTCTCTAGAGAACGTTGTGTTGTGGGCCTTCCAGGCAGCACTGTCATCCTTACCTTGATATCTGACAGCTACCTAGAAATCATGTCGCTTAAGTGAAACACATTTGTGCCATTCAGAAATCTTATTGACTGTAAATTAGAGATGAAATGGACATAGAAACTAGCCGTCCAGATTGATATAGCCATTATTAGATTCTTATTAATACTTCAGCTAAGTATTAATCATCTGTCACATACTTCAGCGCAGGCAGTAGGTTACAGCCAGTGTCTAGCCCCTTGTGGTGTAAAGGTAAGTAGCTGCAAAAGGTGTGCACAGGTTGACAATCTGTTACGCCACGTGGCTGAGTTGCAAGAAACAGTCATAAGGCTACACAGCATCAGAGGAGCCAAGAAAGAGATATGTGGTTTCAAAACTATGGTCCTGTAGCAGGCATCACCGAGAAAGAGGCACCTTGGACCTTGGACCCAAAAAAAGGAGAACTCTGCCTATCCTCCACCCTCTAACATCACCACCAAAACCAGATATGAAGCTTTAACACCTATAGTCTTTCACAAGCAAGCTCTACATGGAGAAGCTTGACCAGCAGTACGTAGTTCATACCATAAAAAAAAAAATGACATGTGCTCGTAGTGGGTGACTCTCTGTTAAAGGGCATTGAGGTGTCTGTCTGCCGACCTGACAGGGAATCATGAGTGCTGTGCTGTATTCTGCGATCTAAGATCCAAGACATTGCTGAGAAGAGGCCACAACTTGTCAAAAGCACTGACTGCTATCCACTGTTAGTATTCCATGTGGGCAGGAATGATGGTGTGAGCCAGAACTTGGACAGAATCAAGGAATACTGTAAAGCCCTGAGGGTGCAAGTGAAAAACATTGGTGCCCAAGTTATCCTTTCCTCCATTTTATTAGTTAGAGGAAAGGGGTCAGCCAGAGATAGACAAATAATTAATATCAACTTCCGGCTACATGGCTGGTGCTCTCACAAGGGTTTCAGATTTTATGACAATGGGATATTCTTTGATGACCACAATCTGTTAGGGAGGGATGGAATCTAGCTGTCTTGAAGAGTCAGGGGAATATTTGGTAGCAGGCTGGCCAGCTCGGTGAAAGACTAAATAAACTGAAGGACTCTGGAGGAGGGGTCCAGGAAGGCAATGCTCATGCCATCCCATCCAACTGCGGAATAAGCCAGGCCAACCAGAGACGTGACAAATGTTCCTTAGCTGCCATCCAAGATGAGAGCCAGAAGGCCAACCACCTCAAGGGTTTTTACGACCATGGTGGATCGTCTTGCCTCCCTCCAGGGAAACCTTCTTGCTCAATTAAGTCTCTGAAAGGTCTGTACACCATCACATGCAGCCTGGGCAACAAACAGGAAGAACTGGAGATCTGGGGCGGGGGGGATGAACAAGTCACTGGTAAGAATTAAGGGGCAAGCTAATATGGGTGACGTTGTGGGTGTTTACTACAGGCCACCTGATCAGGAAGAGGAAGTTGATGAGGTTTTCTAAAGACAGCCGAAACTAGCCTCACTGTCACAGGCCCTGGTTCTCCTGGGAGACTTCAGCCACCCTGATATTTGCTGGAAAGGTGACACAGCAGGGCACACACAGTCCAGGAGGTTCCTGCAGAGAATTAGTTGATAATAACTTTCTGACACAGGTGATGGAGGAGCCAGCAATGAGAGGTGTGCTGCTGGATCTTCTACTAACAAAGAAAATAAGTCTGGTTGGGGATGTGAACTTTAGGGGTAGCCGTGGCTGCAGTGACCATGAGATGGTGGAGTTCAGGATCATGCAAGGGAGAAGCAGGGCTATAAGTAGGTTGCAACCCTTGACTTCAGGAGAGCTAATTTTGACTTCTTCAAAGACCTACTTGAAACAATCTCATGGGTTAGGGCTTTAGAAGTTAGGGGTGTCCAAGAGAGTTGATTAGTATTCAAACACCTCTTGTTCCAAGCTCAAGATTGGTGCATCCCTAAGAGAAAAAAATTAAGTAGAAGGGTCAGCAGAAGTGCCTGGATGAGCAAGTGTCCTGGTTTGGGCTGAAACTTCCTTGTT
>NW_010420621.1:586-788 GCF_000710305.1 Buceros rhinoceros silvestris | reverse complement strand
GTGCCTGGGCACTGCCGAGCCCAGCAGAGACGCCTCAGCAGCAGGCTGGGCTGGTGCCGCTGCTTCCCGCTGCTGCTTCAGCTCTCCATTCCTCGTGCCTAAAACACGCCAGGGCAGTCGCAGCCTCCGTGGCGCTGCTGTCCTCTCACCCTGGTCAAGCAGAAGGCTGGAAGCTGCTGGGCCGGCGCAGCAACTGGTCCTT
>NW_010420621.1:0-238 GCF_000710305.1 Buceros rhinoceros silvestris | reverse complement strand
CCAGAGCGGCTCCTACGTCCAGCTCACCTGCACAACACCTCGCTGGAGTGGCCGAGCTGACCATGGGCTGTACCAGTGGCTGGGGCTCCAGCACCGCGAGATGTGAGTTCCTGAGACGTGCTGGTGTCCTGAGTGCAAGCTGGGCACACTGGGGAGACATGATAGGCTTCCTGAGAGCAGAGGGGAAAGCGGGGGTGCCGATAGAGAGACCAGCTGCCCCTGGTCCCCAGAGGAATAC
>NW_010420620.1:419-6335 GCF_000710305.1 Buceros rhinoceros silvestris | reverse complement strand
ATAATTTATAATAATAAATTAAGAAATAGTTCTTGCTGAGATGAACTTTCAGTCAGGACACAAGACAGGAAGCTTTACTAGTCCAGCCTTATGGATGAGAATCTGGGGTAGACATAAGGTGCAGATAAACAATTCTACAACTTTTAATGGATGATTTAAGGGTAGAGATTTGTTCCAATTCAATTCATAAAATACACATATTAATTCTCTAGCACAAATTAAACAATTATGTAACTTCTTCTATGCAAGCAATGCTATAGGAGTGGTGTGGAGCACCTGCATCGTTCCTATTTCTCATTTTTTATCCCACCTCTAACCCTTTTGCCTAGGTGTGCAGAGGAGGTAGCACAGTGTTGCACTTAGGGGATTTAAGTCACCAGACAGCTGATTTTATCAAGCTAATGCAGAAAGTTGAGGCAGACTTGGTGAGTTAGGCGTTAGTCACATATATGCCTCCATTTACACTGCAGCATCACAGAATTGTTGAGGTTGGAAGGGACCTCTCAAGATCATCTAGTTGAATGCCCCTGCTCAAACACGGTCAGCTACAGCAGGTTGCCCAGGACCAGGTTTTGCCTGGGTTTTGAATATCTCCACATATACAGAGTCCACAGCCCCTCTGGGAGACCTGTTCCCATGTTCAACCTTCCTGATACCTTCTTATGTTCTGACGGAACTTCATGTGTTTCAAAGGTACGTGGTTACAATTGTTATGTCAGGACTGTCTTCTATCAAAAGGATCTAAGAGAAGGCAGATACTCAGTACACAGTTCCATGCAGGGTTAAATTTTCTGGCTTTATAGTTATCTGTAGAAATTTTGTCTTTTTTGCACATTTTTAATGAATAAGGAGCTGATTCGTATTTCCCCATGGCAAGCAGTTCTGCTTTTTTCCTGTTCACTGATATTCCTAAATGATACTGCAAATCCAGCCTGTTCAAGAACATGATGACAGGCAGGTGTAGAGTAAGGGGTAAGCTCTTAACACAGGACAGCGGGTAATTCATAACTGCACTGCACGTGCCTAAACCATTTCCCAAAGGCTTCATCCCTCTGCAAGCTTGCTAGAGCAAAAGAATGTTTGCTCTGGTTGACAGGGGGTCACACCGGGCACCTGTGCACAAGTAGGACACTCGCGGTCGTGATTGCTCTGCTGCACCTCAGAGGCCTGTTGCCCACCTTCCTTTCCTGCACTAACACTGACCGATGTAATCAGCAGAAAGCATATGAAATTGAGATACATGTGAAATTGAGATACAAATCCTTACCGTGAAACAGCTTTGTTGCACACAATGCATCTGATCCAAATGTAAAGTTAATCTGCTTACACAGTCCCTGCTTCACTTACTTACATATTTAAAACTCCTGATTTGTACAATCAGGATTGTACAATTTGTAAAATAAAGCTTTCTCTTTATAAAATTTTCACTCTGGGAAATTCTAACAGGGAAGATGAAGACAGCAAGTTTTATCTATCTGCTCATTTCTCCTTTACAGCAGGAAAATTTATGGTCTTTCAGGGTAAAGCAAAGTTTCACTTGCAGAGAAGAATGAATTTCCAGCTGGCCCTAACATTGTTCCACTTATGTCCTCGTCATCTCTGCTCCAGCTCTATTTCCCATTCTCAAATACATATACATACATATATATACATATATATATTAGAATACTCAGTACATAATATGCCAAATCAGTAACTTCACGGTATTTCTTAAACCTTAACTTGAAACTAAATTGGCAATAATCAGTCATCATACAAACAAGTAGCTCCAGAAGTCCCATTAAACACATTGCTCCTTGTACCTGGTATAAATGTGGTCTTTTTATTTTTGTTATCTTTTTTCTCCATCTTTCAATTTTCATCATTTGTATCTCTTCAAAGTAAATGAAGAAAGAAAAACTTGCCTAAACATCAACAGTGGGCCCAGTTACAGCTGGTAGGTGTCTTCACCAGAGATTTTGAGTTGAATCCTCCTCTGGCCATTTAGTACCCAAGTGAGAGATCATCTGACTGAAGAGCTATATATTAAATATATACATATCAACTGAGAACATTTCTAAAAACTTCTCTAGGCACAGGCATGCTTTTTTTTCCAATAATTTCCTGTTGATTTTTAACCCGCAACATTTCAATAATTTCACTAATGTTCCTGGCAAGAAAGCTTAATTTTTGCATGTCTGCTTATGTGGGAGTTACACTCCCACACACCCAAGTACACGTACCTAGGCACAGTTTGTACACTCTGCCTCAAATATTAGAAATCACGGTATCAGGTGCATCTCTATGGACACATTGTGATGAGGCAGTATTACCAGTTTCCTCTGAGTTCAAGCATGCAGAATTATACCTATTATTACTGCTTTGGAGGCAACTGCTTGTGGCATAATTCCTTGTAAACAACTCATTTGCATTTAATGCAATTGCTAAGGAAAAGGGACATCTCACTCATTTGCCAATATTCACCAATATCTTTGATTTTCACAAAATACAGTGCTGTTCAGAAATGCAAATGTTATTCCTTTAATAAAGAAAAAAGAGAAGAAAAAACACCATCAAAAACCTTAAGCGTTCTCCTCTGCTAGCCTGAACAGAAAAGATTAGAACTTGGACTCCAAGATGTTATAAGGTGCCAAGTAGCAAAACCATCATGCTACTCATTTTATATTAACAATTGGATGGGAAACCCACCTTTTTAGTTCTTTTTCCCACTCCATTCTCTGAGAGACCTTGCTTCCCCCGCTGTAATAGAACACGTTTTAACATCTCCCATCCCAGACATAGCAGTGCCTCGGACCCTCTCTCCTTTCTAAAGCCGTTTCTCATCTCTACTGAATGACAAGCACGACACATGTCAAACTCCCACTTCCAAATAAATTTCCAGTATGTGAATTATGAAAATTCAGTTGAGACTTTACACAATTTACATGCAAACAAATTTTTAAACATTAGGATCTGAAAAATCACAGGCTAGCACTGAATATCATAATTCACATGTTTATAGTCTACCTTACAATGATTTATGCATTTAATCAAAGCCTGAAATGCAAATATTTTTAAAAGTTCCAAAAAATTGCTTTCATTTATCAATACTAAGGGCAAATTAATAAACTACTCATTTTTACTTTGCTAAAAAAATTTGAGACCAAATCCAAAGGAAAATAAAAACCTAAGCAAACCCATTTCAGCCACAGTCACAAAAGACTTTGCTGCTTGTCTCTCAACAGACAGGGAGTATAAAGCCCACAGTAGCACACAGAGGCTAATGGCAACCTGCAATCTAATTAGCCCTTATTATAACACTGTCCAGAGATTCCACAGATACAGCCACAAAGAACCCACCCACAAAGGAGTTATGTTTCCTTTCAAAGGTCTAGAAATGCGTAATAAAGAAGAGTCTTTCACCAGAAAGCATCTTGGCTGAGCCTGGCATATTAGTTAGCCTGCCTTGAGATTTTCTTGACTGAAAGAAAAAAAAACGGGGAATAAGAGTGTTTATACATTCTGCTTCATTTAGACTTTCACCTTGGTTCATGAGGTTGAGTGAAAGTTCTTTGTATGAGGTTAAGTTTTTCGGTGAGCTTTGCTGAGACTTCTGTGGAAGAGTGGAGAGTAGAACTGAAGAGCATTCAAACAGGGCTCCAAAGAGCCTGGGCAGTTTTCCACTTTTTTAAAAGTTCTGAGGATGTTGTAACCTTGCAGAATGTTTAAATACATGCCACTAAAAGGCAAAAAGAATGGCAGTTATTAAGTTATGTTCAGTGAGCGCTAATGTCTATGGTGCCTTATTAGTTATTATTATTACACAGAGGTGACCCAAGGAGTGAGTTCCTGTACACTGTAGGAGAAGGTGCAGTCACAAAAGCAGGGGTCAAGTTGCCTCTTCCTGTCAGAGGCTGATCACAAGGCACAAGGGTGTGCATAGGTACGTATCAGTCATGCTGTGGAGCTCTGCACAGAGTAACTTGCCTTCGAAAGCTTACAAAGTTCAGGCGCAGTGATTCTTGCACACTGGGGGTGCCTCTATAGTAGCACTCAAGTTCAGACGAAGAGTGTATTTCAGAAGTAAATCTCCTGATCATCAGGACTGATATTGTTCTCCAGTTTGTAACTTGGCACGGTTTCAGAAAGCAAGCTGGACTCCTTCTGAGCAAAACCAGAAGATGTGCTCCAGGGGTTCACTGAGTGCATTCCAGCCACTAATGGATGTTCAGTCGGCAGGTCCAGGGTGGGCTATTCTGAAGTGAAACCTCCTGCAATACACAAGTACAGACACTAGGTCCTCAGCAGCAATTGTGCTGCTTTACAGATCCACCTGTACTGGGTCACACTGCTGATGTTATTAGTCTGGTCTCCTACTGTATTGCAGACCATTACATTTCACTCAGATACCCCTTGCACTGAACCTTGGGACTTCAATGAGACAACCACCATTTAGCTTGTAAGACTAACACTCGTGCCACCAGCAACAGAAGGGTCTGATTGCCCAGTGTGTTTGCTGGGGCTGTGAACTGATAGGAAAGATCGGATCCAGCGGGAAATTCACGCCCCACACTTCTAGAGGATTCTCTGTCCATGCCTGATACACAATTCTTCTGCACAAGCAGAGGTCTTAAACTGAGCTGATTTCATCTAGGATAGCTGCTAGCAGGTGTTCTCCTAAAAGCTCTTCATTTTTGCAGACCTTGAGCACAGTGATACCAGATAACGAGCCTCTGACTCTATGTAACGGAATAAAAGCAGGGAACCCACTGCACAGTCATTGATTGTTTTTGCCTTCCAGTAGCTTAACTATGATGAAGCACCTTACTGTTCAAGTATTTATTTCAGAAGATGATAGATGTGTGAAGATGGTGTTTATTGAAGTGTTTTTTCTATTCAAGCCCAGACACCACTGCTGGTGGTTTTTCTTTTTTCCCGTCAAAGTAACTTCTTCCAAATGGTGGAGCAGTTTAATACTTATCCTGCAGTCAAGCACTGCAAGACCCTTCCCTTTTCAGGGTGCAGAACTCCAAGCATAAGACCCCCTCAATTGCTCTTAGCATCAAGGATTCCTTTGGTGATCAAACCCCAGCTGACAGAAATGGTCATTCCTTATACTGCTGGTACTCCAACCAACGCTTTAATCCAGGGACAGTGAGGTCCCCATCTTACAGTGGGTGCAGGTATTTGATAGTGCACTTCTAGCAATTGCGTGTGTGATGAAGAGAAACACTGAGGACTTGACTGTGCCTCTGAAACACACATGAAAGGACAAACCATAAAATCATAGAATGTTTTGGGTTGGAAGGAACCTTCAAAGGTCATCTAGTCCAACCACCCCTGTCGTGAGCAGGGACATCTTCAAGTAGATCAGGTTGCCCAGAGTCCCATCCAAGCTGACCTTGAATATGTCCAGGGATGGGACATCTACCATCTCACTGTTCTAGTGTTTCGCCACCCTCATTGTAAAATTCTTCCTTGTACCCAGTTATGTCTCCCCTCTTTTAGTTTAAAACCATCACCCCTTGTCCTGTCACAACAGGCCCTGCTAAAAAGACTGTCTCCATCTTCCTTAAGTACTTAAAGTACTTAAATACTGAATGGCTGCAATAAGGTTTCCCCAGAGCCTTCTCTTCTCCGGGCTGAACAACCCCAACTCTCTCAGCCTGTCCTCACAGCAGAGGTGCTCCATCCCTCTGATCATTGTTGTGGCCCTCCTCTGGACCCGCTCCAACAGGCTCATGTCCTTCTTGTGCCAAGGACTCCAGAGCTGGATGCGGTACTCCTGGTGAGTTCTCACCAGAAGAGAGTAGAGTGGCAGGATCACCTCCCTCGACCTGATGGCCCCGCTTCCTTTGATGCAGCCCAGGACATGGTTGGTTTTCTGGGCTGCAAGCACACACTGCCAGTTCATGTTCACCAGCACCAAGTCCTTCG
>NW_010420620.1:0-313 GCF_000710305.1 Buceros rhinoceros silvestris | reverse complement strand
TCCTTTCGCCACAGAGCTGCTCCCAACCCCTTCATTCCCCAGCCTCTATTAACACCAGGAATTGCCCCAGCCCAGGTTCAGGGCCTTGCACTTGGCCTTGTTGAACCTCATGAGGCTCATAGCAGCCCACCTCTCTGGCTGACACACGGTCCCAACAGCATCACTCAGCTTGGTGTCACCTGCAAACCTGCTGAGGGTGCACTCTCGCTACGTCAATGCTCTGTCCGGCGGGCCAGCTTCATGGACAGCGTACGGGAACCGTGAAGCGGCAGCAGAGGCCAGCTGCACCCCCGGCCTCTCTTGGGAGCCCATT